>NC_047661.1:65467700-65767700 GCF_011762505.2 Arvicanthis niloticus | reverse complement strand
AATAATGTAGCCTGGAAACTGATGTATAGTCTTTTCCTGCGTTTTAGCATGATTTGGTCTCCTCTGCTATATAGAACATTTTTCAAAACTCTCCACTTCAACATATTTTAGTCCTGCATGAACTTCATAAACAATTTTTATAGCAACCTTCAGGGTGGCATAACATGCTTTATATAGGTCACAGTTTAATGTATATGATTATAGACCTTTTAAAGTATTTTATTCAAAGAATTCAAATGAACCTTTACAACTTTTGTACCAGGACCTTAATTCGAGCATGGCAATTTTCTTCTCGATATTTTTATTAATAAAATGATTTCATTTAAAATTGGTCATTAAAGTAAGTCACTTAAATGCTAAAAAATTTTTTTAAGGGAAAATGAAAAATAAGTATCTTCTCTTCAAAAGATTTATAAAGCTAGAAGACTGTAACTCAACACCCTGGTACTCCACAGGGAAGCTGTGTTTACTCTAGACAACGCAACATAAACTTGTTAAGTTTCTCCTCATAGACAAGACAAGAGCACCATGTAACAGGAAAACTGAGCAAATATAATTTCAGCCTCTACCACTTACTTAATATTGCTCTATTTCTTGATACTTTTCCAATAATGTCAAAAGTACTTTTAGAAAAGAGAAAATAACTAAGAATATAAATTTTTTCTATGTAGAGTGTCACATTCCTACAGGAAAGCTGGATAACTCGAGATTAGCACTTTTAGAAACCTAAACACATTTTGAAGTGTGTAGGATACATAAAACACATTAACAGAGTTAGGGGAAAATAGTTCCAACTAGTTCCAACTAATGATGGTTTGTATGTCCTGGGTCCAGGGATAGCTAGAACTATCCTCAACAATAAAAGAATTTCTGGGGGAATCACCGTCCCTGACCTCAAACTGTACTACAGGGCAATAGTGATAAAAACTGCATGGTATTGGTACAGAGACAGGCAGGAAGATCAATGGAATAGAATTGAAGATCCAGAAATGAACCCACACACCTATGGTCACTTGATCTTTGACAAAGGAGCTTAAATCGTCCAGTGAAAAAAAGGACAGCATTTTCAACAAATGGTGCTGGCTCAACTGGAGGTCAGCATGTAGAAGAATGCAAATCAATCCATTCTTATCCCCTTGTACAAAGCTCAAGCCCAAGTGGATAAAGGACCTTCACATAAAACCAGATACACTGAAACTAACAGAAGAGAAGGTGGGGAAGACCCTCAAATACCTAGGCACGGGGGAATAGGTCCTGAACAGAACACCAATGGCTCTAAGATCAAGAATTGACAAATGGGAGTTCATAAAATTGCAAAGCTTCTGTAAGGCAAAGGACAGTGTCGATAAGACAAAATGGCAACCAACAGATTGGGAAAAGATCTTTACCAATCCTACAACCGATAGAGGACTAATATCCAATATATACAAAGAACTCAAGAAATTAGACTCCAGACAACCAAATAACCCTATTTAAAAATGGCTTACAGAGCTAAACAAGGAATTCTCAACTGAGGAAACCTGAATGCCTGAGAAGCACTTTAAGAAATGTTCAACATCCTTAGTCATCAGGGAAATGTAAATCAAAACAACCCTGAGATAGCACCTCACACCAATCAGAATGGCTAAGATCAAAAACTCAGGTGATAGTAGATGCTGGCAAGGTTGTAGAGAAAGAGGAACACTCTTCCACTGTTGGTGGGATTGCAAGATGGTGCAACCACTCTGGAAATCAGTCTGGCAGTTCCTCAGGAAATTGGACATAGCATTACCTAAGGACCCAGCTATACCACTCCTGGGCATATACCCAGAAGATGCTCCAACATATAACAAGGACACATGCTCATAGCAGCCTTATTTATAATAGCCAGAAGCTGGAAAGAACCCACATGTCCTTCAACAGAGGAATGGATATAAAAAGAAAATGTGGTACATTTACACAATGGAGTATTACTCAGCTATTAAAAATAATGAATTCAAGAAATTCTTAGGTAAATGGATGGAACTAGAAAATACCATCCTGAGTGAGTTAACCCAATCACAAAAGAACACACATGGTATTCACTCACTGATAATTGGATATTAGCCCAAAAGCTTGAAATACCCAAGATTCAACTCACAGACCACATGAAGCTCATGAAGAAGGAAGACCAAGTGTGGATGCCTCGGTCCTACTTAGAAGGAGTAACAAAATACTCAAGGGAACAAATATGGAGAGAAAGTGTGAGACAGAAACTGAAAGAGGGGCCATCAGGAGACCATTCCACCTGGGTATCCATCCCAGGTACAATCACCAAAGGTAGACTGATGTGGATGTCAGGAAGTGCATGCTGACAAGAGCCTGATATAGCTGTCTCCTTAGAGGTCTTCCAGAGTCTGACACATTCAGAGGCAGGTGCTCACAGCTAACCATTGATCTGATCAAGGGATTCCCAATGGAGGAGTTAGAGAGAAGACTGAAGGAGTTGAAAGGGTTTGTGGCCCCATGAGGAGAGCAACAATACCAACCAACCAGAGCTCCCCAGGGTCTAAATCACCAGCCTGGGAGCACATAGGGAGGGACCCATGACTCCATCTGTATATGCAAGGGAGAATGGCCTTGTCGGGCATAGGTGGGAAAGAAGATCCTTGGTCCCATGAAGGCTGAACACAGAGTGGGGGGGGGGGGAATTTGAGGGTGGGGAGGTGGGAGTGGCGGGGTAGGTGGAAGCACATCCTCACAGAAGCAGAAGGAAGGGGGATGGGATAGGAGGTTCCTGGGTGGTGGAGGGAATCAGGTAAGGAGATAAAATCTGAAATGTAAATATAATATCCAATAAAAAAGATCCAAGGAAAGCAGAAAGCTTTTGAGCTGAAGAAAATGGATTTAGTTTTTTAAAGATTCTACTTGCAGATCTCTGTGAGTTCAAATCCAACATAATATAGATAACAAGTTCCAAGTTACCCAAGGATACATAGTGAGACCTTTTCTTTTAAAAACATGGGGGATGGGTGCTAGTTAGGAGGCTAGCTCATCAGTTAAGAACACTGGCTGCTCTTCCAGAGGACCAGGGCTTGATTCTTCACACTCACATGATGGCTTACTGCCATAAGTAACTACAGTTCCAGGAGATCCAAGCCTATCTTCTGGCCTCAAACGCATCAGGCACACATGGTGTACAGACATACACACAGGCAAAAAATGCATACCTATAAAAAAAAATTAATTACAAGAAGAGGTTCTGATTTCACAGACTTATGCCTGGGTTTAATGACAGAGTGGTAACTTCAGATGCAATAATCACACTGTCCATGTTCATCTACTAGGAGAAATCTGATGACAGAAAGGAATCATTCCTGAGGATGAGGGTCCAATTACAAACACACAGACAACCATCTATAACTCCAGTCCCAAGGATTCTGATCTCTTTTGTCCTCTGCAGGTACTGATGCATGTGGTAAACAGACATACATGCAGGCAAAACAACCATACACACAAAATAAAAATAAATTTAAAAAAATTTAAGAAATAAGTATCTCAAAAGTATTTGTTATCTTTAGCAATAAGGAAAATGCAAATTTTTGATATTTCATCTTACCCCAGTCAAAATGGCTAAGATTAACAAGAAATGCTGAAGGGATATGGGGAAAAGGGAAGCCTTATTCAATGTTAGTGTGACTGAAATCTGCTGCAGCCACTATGGAAATCAGTGTGGAGAATTCTCAAAAAGCTAAAAATAACTCTAACACACATGCACATGCACACATACTTGCACACACAACACACACATACACACACACACACACACACACACACACACACACAAGAGTTTAAATGAAGCTATCCCACTTAAGCTGACAATACTCCTCCCCAAAGCCAAAGACTAACAAAAACCCCAACATTAGTCATAAGAAAGCCCCTTTTGAGTTCTTGGGCAAGAGAGTCCTAGAGACCCCCATCACAATACAGATTACTGATGCTCTCCTTGGTTGCTTCATACAGGTTGAAGGTTAGCTGCTACTGCTACTTCTGACACAAGACCAGGAAGACCCAAGACAGATCTGACTTGGACATCTCCTCCCTAAATACTATCTTTCACAGTACTAGAAAATGCTATGCAAGATTCCATGGGAAGGACGTAACTAATAGTCCTCCCCAGCTGTAATACTCATCAGCTACTATTACTGGTGTGGTACAATAACCCTAACAGTGCAATAATGGCACTCATACCTGATGGCAATCAATATCCTCTAATTAGACTTAAAACCCACTCACAGGGAAAACAAATCATGCCTGGTATTGGAATCCTAGCCAACTACCAAAGCCAAACTTCCTCTCAAATGAGAGGAAAACCTACTACCATCACTTTACTAAGCCAGCATAATTCTAAACCGTTCTATGCATCTCTATCTTTAGATCTACAGATAAGTGTAACTCTCACCATTCACCAAAGAAACTTCTCTTTGCAACAGAGACCATTACAGAAAAACCACAATTGATATACATATAACATAAATACCGTACCAGAGGCTCAGAGAGCATGGGGTTGGAGGCGTAAAAATTTTAAGAGCAAGAGGATTAAGAAATCTGCTATGAGAATGTATGTCCTAGAAACAACAGGTAAACATCACCCATGATAGCTCAACAATATGGCTGCATAAACAAGACCTGAAGAAGCACAATATCACTGGACATGCTAACCTAGAAGAGAGAAATCTCATGGGTCTCCATAGCTATACAACTGAAGAACTAAGAAATGCTGAAAGTGGGAGAAACAGTCTTCTCCAGAAATGAGCACCCCTAAACAGTTACCCAACACCAAAACCAATACCAATACCTGAAATCACATACATGTAAGTAACACTAAACAGACTGAGGATTGAACATACTCAGACATACATATGTATGTGTATGTATGTATATGTGTGCATATGTGCGTGTGTATGTTTGTTCATTTCTTGAACTTTCTTTTGTTTTCCTTTTTTGTTTGTTAGTGTGATCATTTTGTTTTATTCTTGTTGGTCTTTTATATTTGCCTATTTGTTTTCTTAAGAGATGGGGGTAGGGGGGTCATGGAGAAATGGCTCAGTGAGCATACATTGTTCTTACAGAGAACCTGAGTTTGATTCCCAGCACTTACATCAAACAACTCATAACTGCCTGAAACTCCAGCTAACACCTCTTTGATTGCCTTGGGCACATACACAGACATATATACATAAAAATAATAAATAATAAAACTCCATAAAAATATAGACAAAAAGGCATTGGGGGTGAGGAGGTGTGGAGGATCTGGGAGGAGATGAGAGAGGAAAACCCATGATCCGAATATACTGTATAAAAATAACTTTATTTTCAATTTAAAATTTTTCTGAAAACCTAGTTTTAAAAAAAAAGCAAAATTAGCCAGAAGGAAGCAAAATAAAAGTGAAATAAAGAAAAAGTTATTTGAATATATCAATATAATTGAATTGCTTTGGCAAGACAAAGAAGCAAACCAAGAATCAAAATTGCCAGTATCCAGAATGAGATTTTTAAAACCTTGTCTCAAAAAAAAAATGCATATTGGGGTGGAGGAAGGGCATGAAAAAAAAAGTGGGACAGAATAGCACAAACAACTTTAAAGATAAAATTTGACAATTTAGAGGGCATGTACCAATTCATACAAAAACATAGGTTACCACAGCCTTCTGAACATAAAATAGGAAATTTTAATAACCCTGTAACTATTGTGAAAACATCTGTAATTTTAAACAAAAAAAAACTATGTCCATATAATATCACTGGATATTTCTATTAAATGTTTCAAAATGAGCACTAACTTTATGCTTCTCAACTCAAAACAAAAATAGAAAAAAGATTTTTTTAAAAACTTAAGTTGAATCTATCAGCAACACACACACACACACAGACTACCTCTCTTAAATACAAACCTTCTTAACAAAGTTAAGAAGTGGCCTTCCTTTGGAAGAACAGCCAGGGTTATTCAACTACTGAACTATTAAACTAAGAGCATGCAAAGGCTGGACCTAGCTCCCCCCCCATCCCCATTCCCACCCCCAACACATATGCAGATGTGCAGCTTGGTCTTCATGTGGGTCTCCCAAAAACTAGAGTGGGAACTTACCCTGACTCTGTCTGTTGCCTGCTTGTGGACCCTGTGCCTCTAACTAGGCTGCCTTGTCTGGCCTAAGTGGGAGAAGATGGACCTAGTCCTGTGGTGACTTGATGTGCCAGGGTGGATTGGTGTCCAGGGGTGCCTCCTGCTTCTCAGAGGTGAAGGGGGAGAGAGGATTATGAGGCAGGGTTAGGAATGGGGGGCGGGGGTCTGCAATAGAGATGTAAAGTGAATAAAGAAATTAATGGAAGAAAAAATAAAAATAATAAATAAAACACATTAGCATCTGGAAGACTAAAAAAAAGAAAGTGAATTTCTAGAAAGGTCGGTGATAAGACAAACATGAATACAATTCCATTAACAATGGCGATATGAAGTCACTGCAGGTATAGCTGCTGTACCACATGTATGTATGTCAGTAGGTGGCAGAAGGGAGAGAAGCTATGTCTACTCTTAGTGTCTGAGCTGTAAATCTGAAAATCAGAAAAAGGCAAGCCTAAGGGGACCACTAATCCAGCACCAGAGGGCCCAGACTGGAAGCTAAACTGAGATGACCACCAGTCCAGTGCTGGCAGGACCAGGGGTAGGGGGTGTCAGACCATGCCTGAGAGCAGGGTATAGTACTTTGAGACCACTCCTAGGACAACCCCAGAAACTCAAAAGACCCCAATGGCCACTAAGAGAAGCAAGAAAGTGGTAGAGAAATGGAAGAGAAAGAGGATGTGGACACAATGAAGAGAGGCAGAACTGGAGACTCGAGGGTAGTGAGGAACTGCCTGATGTGAGTAGCCAGTGATGTCATCTGGGTCAATGGTGGGGTCCTGGCCTATGCTACCACTATCTGGCCCTACAGCAGCAGGGGTCTATTACCACCAAAGGCCTGGTGAATGCCCCTGGTGTGGGCTGGTCCCAGGGATATGCTGATGTCTTGAGGACTATGCAGAACTCTCTTCATTCTTCACCTAAGCATGGAGGAGAACTGGCCCTGGAAACTTGACAGCAGGAGAGCTATCCTAGCTGTCCTTACTGCCCCTAACTAGCCACAATACTCTGGAAAGAGGGCTGTATACTACAGGAATTGCTAGCAAGCTAGCCAGAGGGTACGAGTGTGGGAGAGCTAGCCCTGCCACTTGTCTTCCATGCTGTGGCATGGACCAGAATCAGATAAATACCCTTCTCACCTCTTCCCCTCCTTGCCCCTTACCACCTGTCACAGATATGAGACCTGGCCCTGAGTCATGACAGCCTCTCACCAGCTGCAGCTCTTGTAAGAATGGGCCCTGCACCTCACCTGGGCATCACAGTAGAGCTGACCCTGGTGGCAGGAGGTGGAGAATTGGCAAAAAGAGCCTGAGGGCGTCTTGAAAGTGCAGGAGAGATAATCCTACCCCCATGTCTGCTGTGCAATGGCATGGTTGAAGGAGAGATGCCCTCCTTCCCTCCTTTGTCCCTCAACACCTATGGCAGACAGGAGAGCTGGCCTCTGTGGTCATCAGAGTGGGAAAACTGGTCCTGTCCCTCACTGGCTACAACACTCAGGAGAGTGGCCCTGCACCTCACCTAGGCAGCAGGGTAGAGCTGACCCTAGTTGCAAGGGTTGCCTGTGAGATGGCCCCAAGGACATGAAAAACATACAGCTGGTGACTGACCAACTCAGATACCTCTCGGGCCCAGATCCGGGGCTCTGGATTCGCCCAAGCCAACATCTACCCATCAATGGACTGCTGGAATGCATGAAGGGGCTGTTCCTACAGATCTAAAACTACAGGATCTCCATGACACAGGGCAACAACAGGATATCCAAAAGGAGTCCCAGTGAGGATCCAGTATTGATAGAGTAGCAGAGGCCAGAGACCTTGTACCAGACCAACAAGTAATTGTGATAAACATTTGCAAGCAAAGAAGTGTGGATCAAAGTGTATATTGTAGGGCACACTGTGACACAATACAGATTCCATAATGAGATTTTTTTTTTTCTCTGATCACAGGGAGGTTGCAAGGGTAGAGAGCAAGTACACGGGGAGGAAGAGATGATCGGGATTAGGTGCACAACAGGAAATTCACAAAGAACCAATAAAAATTTAAAAAAAAAAAACAACTCTGGAAATGAAATTAAAATGACAACATTTACAACTACTAAATAATTATTGTAAGATTTATATTGAAGGAAATGAGCAAGAACAGAAAAACAATCTTAAAAGAGAAAAAGTGGGAGGAATCTGCCTATTTCCAGGTTTCTACAAAGCTACAGTGATCAATACCATGAGGAGCCATCAGGAGAAAAAAATCTATGGAAAAGAACAAACTTTAGAAGCGCACCATTCCAGCTGAGTTTTGACAAAGATGTAAAAGGCACTTTAGTGGTGACTCTTTTCAGCATATGGCCTACAGCACTAGACATCAATAAGCAAACAAGGTGTTTACAAGCATCACACCTAACTCCAAACAGCTTGATACAGGTCACAGGCTGAAATGTACAATGTAAAACTTATAGAAAACAAAACAAAAGAAAATTCTCAGGGCTAATTTAAGAGTTCTTAGACTTCACATCCAGAAGCAAATTAAATGGGAAAAACTTGTGGATTAGGCTTTATCAAAGATTACAAACTACTGCTTACAAAAAACAATCCATATACAGACTGTATTTGTAAACCAAATATTTGAGAGAATATATAAAATATACAAAGAACTCTCAAATTCAATAGCAAGGAAAAAAACTAATTAGATAATAAACCAAAGAACAGAACATAGTTCACAGAAGACACAAAGAAAACATATAAGCATATAAGCATATGAAAAAAGTTCAACATTACTAGATATTAAGGAAACTCAAACCACAAATAGGTATCAGGACACGTCAATCAGAATGACTGAAATAAAAACAGTAACATCAATTTCTAGTGAAGCTATGGAGAAACTGAATTACTCAGATGTTGCTGGTGGGGTGTGAAATGGCACAGCCACTGTAGAAACAGTTCAGTAATTTCTTTCAAAAATTAAATATGCCACTACTATTTGAGCTACCAAATGCACACCTTGCATTTTTCCAAGAAAAATGAACTCTTGTACCAAAGGAAAAAATATATAACATGACTATTTATAGCTACTTTCTCATTAATAGCCTGAAAATAGAAAATAGCCTGGACAACAGATCTTCACCATACCTACTATGTATCAATAAACAGGAATAGAAACCTGATTCACACAACAATCTAGATGAGTCTTCAGGACATGGTACTAGATTTTAAAAAAAACAAACAGAAATTCATACTATTCCATTTATATAAAATTCTTCATCTGGCAAAATAATGAAGAAAAAAAAAAAAAGATTGGTGATTTTAAGCAGTCCAATGCCATGCACCTTCAGGAGAAAGAGAACAGGCTAAGAGAACATCAGAAGGCACCCATGTGTGCTAGGAAGTTTCTTTATCTTGATTATATCACTATAGTGTTTTTGTAAGATTTTCACATTGGAGGAAATTTGATGAAAAAGATAGGATTTCTCTTCTTAATCTTTTTCAACTTCATGTGACTCTGAAAATGTCTTGAAACAAAAAGTTCAATTTTAAAAATAAGTAGACAGTACCTATAATCCTAGCCATGGTGAGCATGGGGCAAGAAGACCACAAGTTCAAGGCAGCCTGGGCTGTAACCCACAGGCCAGTCTCAAAAAGAAACAAATAAACAAACAAGCTATGTTCTGGTGGTGTACACTACAGCCTCAGCAACTGAAATGACTGTCTCAAAACAATACACGACAAAACAACTGTGTGGACTGAGGACTTGTTATAGGATTAGCTGTTCCACTGGTTAGTTCCTATTGAAAAGAAAAACCATATTAAAGCCTGTATGAATTGCAACTTGATAAAAAAAAAAAAAGCCAAATTAAAGATAAAGAAAGCTCATGTGAACACAAATTCTTCAGCCACTTGGAGAATCCATTTCTTTAATTCTCCCTCAATCTCTACCCCCACAAAAAAATAATTGAGTATATTTAATCACTTACCCTATACATTTAAAAGAGTAGACATTGTAATATAACCCCAAAAATTTAAGCAATAGTATTATCAGCGAGTTTTACTATATATTCTATTGACTAAGCTCCAATACTTGCATTAGAGAAAAATATGTAAATTTAAACCTTCAAACAGGAAATGAAATTTTCTAAATCCATTACATAACTTCAGACTTAGGAATGCACTGAAGGATAATAAATCATTTAAACCTTCATTCAGAGAACCTTTTTAAATTTGCATTTATCTACAGTAAATATAGCCATGTTCTTTAATAGATTACTAGTTCAATCTAGCAAACTAGTGATTTATAACACTGTCATATTTTAAAAATCAGAAATCTGTCACTGGTGACAAGTAGTCAGAAGTCCACTGAACTTACATTACATGGACTGAAATACCACAGGATATAAGAGATAGCAAATGGTCATACATCCCATATTCAAATCAATCACCTCAATACTGTGTCTATGCGTGTATAGCTGTAAAATTACATACTATTTAATATTCCTATTGTTCAAGCATCCTACCACTATTATCATTCAACCTTCCAGTCCCTCGGTACTTCAAAGCTACTTTAAAATGTGTTGTTAATTTTATAGTTACTAATCTGAAGTCTTCTTTTAAAGAACAGTACGATTTGGAAAATATAAAAAAAATAATCTGTTTTCTCCACAAAGTATGAACTGTTATATCTTAGATGTCAGACCCAAAAGCACATTCCCTGGGGAAAACTAATGAATCAGACTACATATATATTATATTATATCTATAATATATATGTGTGTGTGTGTGTGTGTGTGTGTATATATATATATATATATATATATATATATATATATATATATATATATATGGTGGTAAACTACAGAACTACAGACTATATTTGAAAACCAAATATCACAACAGAATATCTAAAGAACTCTCAAATTCAAGTCAAGACTCTATCTCAAAAAAGAAAAACACTGACAATATTTAGTGTGACTGATCAAGAAAAACAAAAAGACTCAAATCATTAAAATCAGAAATGAAAGAGAGCACATTACTACCAACCTTACAAAAAAAGGAGATTACAAAGAAATACTCTGAACAGCTGTATGTCTAAAATAACAACTTAGATAAAAGGAAGAGATTCCTAGAAAGCCACTTATTCTGGAAATTGCTTCTAGGAGAAAAAGAAAAGATAAGTAGACTAGAAACAAATAGAGATAGTAATCAAAAATCAACTCAAAAAGTAAAGCTTTTTGAAAAAAAAAAGTTTCTGTTAACAAACGAACTAGTGTAATTCTTCACAACCTCCTCAAAAACACTGAAGAAAAAAACTTGCCAACTCAGTCAATGAGGACAGTATTACCCTTGTACTAGACATGACAAGGTACAGGAGATATCACTAATACACGAGAACAAAAATATTAACAACATATAAGGGTAATTGTATACAATAAGAAAATCATATTTATTCCAAAAATACAATTTTAGTTTAACATATCAAAATTAATAAATATAGGGCTGTACAGATGTCTCTGTCAATAAAATACCTAGGACCTAGGTTCAAGGCCCAGAACCCACAAATTTAAAAAGTCAAATAAAGTGGCATAGTTTTAATGCCAGTCCTGGAGAGGCAGAGACAACTGGATCCCTGGGGCTTGCTGGCCAAGCAGCAGCCTAAGCTATGTGAAGAGTTCCAGGCCAGTGAGAAAACATGGGTCAAAAAACAATAAAATAAATTAATAAATAAACAGTGAATGAAGAAAAAAAAAATACAAGGGTGAGCTCTGGCCTCCACACACGTAAGCATACACAGGCACCTGCACACACAAACACACATACTTTGCACACACATACATATGTACACACAGCAAAAAGCAATAAATTATATACTGCATGAGTACATGATGGGGAAAATCATATGATCATCTTCATAAACACAAAAACGCATTTGCCAAGATCTAGCAGCTTTTCATGATGAAAACACTGTTTAGTAGATGTAAAAAAGAACGTGCTCAACCTGTAAGGGTTAGAACAACAGATGATCACGAGGAACTCAGAAGATGATTAATCTTTGGATCTATTACAAACACATATACTTGTACACACACACTTCAATACATAAAACTGTAATTGGTATTATTTAAAAATGTGTGTAGTGAAAACTACATGAGCAGTAACCAACAAAGTACTAACAACTGTGGATGATACCCAGACTGAGCCCTGAAATAGCACTTCTGACCAAGGAAAATCATAAAACACTGAGCTTACATTATCTTGCCATACACAAGAGCAGGAATATAATCAAATCAAAAAGGCTCTGACAAAAAGACTCAAGAGCCAATCTAGAGGATATCCTAGTGACCAAAAACACAGCAATCTGTAGTTCAGTGATGATAACCATTACAATCACCCATTCGTTCATGAAATTTCTAAATCACAGGAACAAATTCACTGGTTTCCTCTGAGACAGTGGTTCTCAACCTTGCAATCCCAAAGATAAAATTATTTTCATCGCCACTTCATAACTGTAATGTTGCTACTGTTATGAATCACAATGTAAACACCTAATATGCAGGACATTTGATATGCAACCCTTGAGAACCACTGCTCTAAAGAATTATAAAGAGAAATATTTGCTACTGTGAAAATTAGTAAATTAGGAGAAAGAATTATGCATTTATTCAGCCCTCTATAGATGTACACTGATGTCCATACCACTAGGGAAACAAATAAATATTTCTTCCTTTAAAGGTTCCAGTTAAATATACACACACCACAGAGAAAGAGAGAGGACAAAGACAGACAGACACTATCAACATTTTTTGTTTTGTTTTTTTTAGATCCAAGCAAATAAATGTATTTAGATAGTGAATACCAGGGCCGATAACATTATCCACACACAGAAACCAAACATAATTGCTTCCAGTGAAAGAACACAGCACCACCTAGAGTCTAGTTTCAGGAATGGAAGCTGAGTCTGACCAAGGCTCTAGATTGTGCTGCAAAATGCAGGAAATACAAAGGACCTCAGGACATGTCTAACTACATCATGAGCATTCAAAGAACAAAATCCAGACAGAAACACTATGAAATGTCACAAGTTCCAGGTTCTTCAATAAATAAATTCATCTGATACTTTTAAAATACATTAGGCTAGGTGTGGTGCTATACATCTATAATTCTAGCACTTGGGAGGCGAAGGCAGAGGCAGCAGAAATTTTAGGCCAGTTTCAGCCACATAGCAAGTTCAAGGCCAGCTGTGGCTACAGTAAGTATCTGTCTCAAAGAATCAAATTAATTAGTTGGTTAATTAATTACAAATAAGCAAAACTAAACTGTAACCCAAGAATATGTTGTTGGATAATAGAATAATAAAGAAGAAAATTTTAATAGTTTTAAGTCTATATTTGAGGAGGAAAAAAATGCTACTAGAGAGATTCCAAGAAAGTTATAAACATTATATTGCTTAAACTGGGCAATGCTTTCCCGACTATTTGTCCTTCATTTTATTTGTTTTGCTTCATGTTCTATCTTATTTTACAATGAAATTTTAATGAAAAGTATATTTTGACTGGTTAATCTAGAGCTTTAAATATCTACAATTCAATCACAAATTGAAATTAGTTTCTGCCCTTTTTAATTTTCACTTTTTTAAAATTCTTATATGTATGAGGATTTTGCTTGCATGTATCTGCATCACAAGCATGCAGTGCATGCATAGTAAAGAGTACCACACCCATAGAATTAGAGTTACAGACAACTGTGAGCCACCAATGTAGGTTGAGAACCAAACCTGGGTCCTCTCCAAGAACCGCAAGATTTTAACCACTGAGCCACCTCCCTATCCTCAAGTCTTCACAGGTTTTTGAACTAAGATCCTTTAGTGAATAAACATCATGATTATTTCTTGCAATAAACTTTTGATGACAACACAAGCTCTACACTCCAGACACCTTAAACAGCAACATCTTCACAATGTGTTCTTGAATCACTGTGCAATTTCTCTGAAAAAAAAAAAGTCTCTTGAAAATAATTTATATTTTTTAGTCTTAATCCTCACCAATATCTAAAAATGCTCAGGAATAAGAATAACCTAGAAATACTGCTAAGACATCCACGATATCCGCAGCATACTGCAATTAAACAGAAAGTCTATACCTGACAATAAAGTCGTGACAAGAGTTTGGCCACAAAAAAAGACAAACATTAGAAAAATAAATTGAGAAATTATTAACTTCAAAGGGGTTAGCAGTTGCAGAAAATGAATTAAAAAACAAAAAACACTACATGCTTTTTTAAATGTTCTGCCTTTTTCTTTCTATTGGAAGTAGAAAATGAATTAAATAGACAATCTTTGGAAAAAGTAATCAAGCAAGAATAGCCAGGAAACATGAGAAAAAAAAAAAGAGGAACAATGGGAAAGTAGCTCTATCAGAAGATTAAAGCATAATTCAAAACAGGTTTTTTTAGGTGTAATACCTGCACATGAATCTCAGCTAGATATAGATGAGAATAAAAAATCCACAAATAGACCAAAAATAGAAGGAAATTACTATAATAAAAGCAAGGTTACAACACTTTTTATGTATCAAGAACTAGGAGTTTATTTATTTTAACTCCTTTAATATTCTATAAAATATGTAAAATTACTGTACCATTCTTACTTCAAAGAACTGAGGCAGATAAAAAGAGATGTGCAAGATTTCAGAACCAGAAAGTGCTGCTGTTAGAAATAAAACCAAGGCATGCTAACGTCAACATCTATGTACCCCACCACTATGCAGTATGACTTCTCTGTGTTTCATTTTAAGTGTCATCTCAAGACACTAAGATTTTTTAAATCAGTAAGATTGCATTAGAATAGGCAAGAAGTCGTAAGTATGAAAAAATTGAGTTGGAAAAATGTTTGAAACCAAAACAAATTTCAAATTGATCAAAAATGTATATGACTATGGCTAAGGGTGTCACTCAGCAGTGGAGCACTTGTTTGTCATACAAGGGGAACTGAGTTCTGAAGTGGAAACTTACGGGTTCTTTAAAAAGCCAGTTATGTTAGATGGTGTTTTACTGGGGCAAACACATGAAGGAACATTTCACTGAAGCAGACACATGTGAAAGGATGTTCTTTCTGCTATGAAAGGACACATGATGAAGGATTCTTTGCTAATGACATGCATGTTATGGATCCATCTTATATGTGTTGTTGAGCTCCATTTGTCAAGACTCAATAGAAGAAACGCACCAAAACTCTTCTGTGGTGTGCTGAGGCTTCCTGACACTTCATAGGACTTGGGCTGATTGGCAGAGTAGTGTCAGCTGAGACAGACTCGAGTGTTGAGGCGAGACACTCACTGAGGCAAGACCCGTGGAGGACACCTGATGTTTGGAGGGTATAAATAGGACTGTATGGACAGTGATGGAGGCTGAGCTTGGCTTGCTTATAGAGCTGGCTGTGCAACACTTGTGGGTCTTTACTGATCACTTCGCTGAGTAAGAGAGGTACAGCTGAGAACTTTTCCTGGCATTCCTGTTAGTCCTGGTCCCTCCTGCTGACTTGTGCTGAAGCTGAAGCCTGGCTATCTCTGCTAGTACCACCACTGCTCATTTGTGTTTGCTATGCTGACTCTACCCAACTGGACTGCTGATACATCTTTAAAATGTTTGTAAGTGAATCAAGCTGCCGCTGCTGACCTATGAACTGAACTGTCAATTTCCAGACGACACAGATGGGAGTTGCTCCAAAGAACCATTTCTAAACTGGTCTACTTCCTCATATCCTTTCTTTCCCACTACCTCTGGTGGATGGTGGGCTAAAAGGCAAGTTACAGAGTTTAAGAACCAGCTGGGCAGTGGTGGTGCACGCTTTTAATCCCAGCACTTGGGAGGCAGAGGCAGGCGGATTTCTGAGTTCGAGGCCAGCCTGGTCTACAGAGTGAGTTCCAGGACAGCCAGGACTACACAGAGAAACCCTGTTTCGAAAAAAACAAAACGAAACAAAACAAAAACAAAAGAGTTTAAGAACCATCATTAAAAATGGGTTTTGAAAAAAATTAAAGTTACAGAGTTTACTCTCCAACACGAAAAAAATCTAAATATATATCAAAATATTGCAGGAAAACAAAAATCTTTAAACAAATGAATGGAAGGATAGCATAAAGTTGGATGGCCTAAAATACTCAAAAGCAAGAAAGGAGTCTCTAGATGGCCTTGTCAGGCATTGGTGGGAGAGGAGGTCCTTGGCCCCGTGAGGGTGGAATGCCCCAGTATGGGGGAATTTGAGGGCGGCAGGGGAGAGTGGTTGGATGGGTAGGAGCACACCCTCATAGAAGCAGCAGGAGGGGGAACGGGATAGGGAGTTCCTGGGGGCAGGAAGAAGGGAATAACATCTGAAATGTAAATAAGTAGAATATCCAATTTAAAAAATACATTAAAAAAATACATTAAAAAAAAAAAAAAAAAAAAAACTATTCTGATCCTAAGACTGTATAGCTCCACGGGACTAATAAGAGAGTTGTCAGTGTTCTGCTCTTGGGCCTACTTCCAGCCGCATATATGAATCCTTGTCCTGTAATGGACTGACTATTCCATAGCTACAGTTCCCACTCCCAAAGTCACTTGGATCTTGGACAAGTTGTTATGTTCACAAAGATGCACTTCAGGAAACTGCCAGGACAGGCCCTAAAGCATGCTCACCTTTATCCTCTGCTGGCCTCTGTTATCTCAACAACTACAATGTGGGCATCTGCAAACCTGCTCCCCTGCTATTGTAATGCTGTCCTTTCTAAGATCTTAAGAATTGATTACGTGCCTGTTTGCCTCTGCTCTGACATGCTGCTCAGCTCACAGAGAAGAGATAATGGATCACGTCATTGGTGCACAAAGTTGATCCCAATCATGTGATTGTTTTCCAATTTTAATTGTTGAGGACAAAGAGATGAGAGGAATTATGTTCATGACACTGTGAGACCAAGTTCTAGATTCCCATGAGTTAACTATTGAGTTGTCTCCCAATTCACAGTATAAGCTTACATATAAACTTACATAAAACTTTATTTTGCCTTTTAATTTAATAATCTCTTAAAGAGAATTCAGCTTTCTTATTGTCAATACATGATCATACTTCTATTTTTGTCCTGGGACTAATACACAAAGGAAATTACTGCTGATTCATAAATTAAAAGTACATAAAACTGGATATTGAAGCCTTTGTAAACTTCTCTCTGCTCATGGCTACTCATGATCACAACATCCTAGGAAAACTAAAAGTAAGAGGTGCTGACATCCCACATTACAGACTTTTAAGTCCTAGGAAGCAAGCTGGGAGAGAGAGGTTCTGGGTTTTAGAGAGACTCTCTGTAAGGAAGAGGTAGGTCTCTTATACATGTTTTAAATTATGACAGATTCCAACTAGATTTATTCCTCAAATGTGTTTACTTATCCTGTAGTCTGTCACCAATTATAAAACCATAAGCAATAAAATATCTCCCCGCTGTGAAACTGCTGATAATAAGATCCCTAAAATATGAAACATTTCTGGTCCACAGCATCTCTAAGAAGTAACAGTCAACCTGTTGTTGATGTCAGAGAAAATGGACTGTGCTGGTTTATATATGCTTGGCCTAGGGAGTGGCACTATTTGGAGGTGTGGCCTTGTTGGAGTAGGTTTGGGCTTTAAGACCCTACTCCTAGCTGCCTGGAAGCCGGTATTCTATTAGCACCCTCCAGATGGAGATGTAGAACTCTCATCTCCTCCTGCACCATGCCTGCCTGGATGCTGCCATGCTCCTGCCTTGATGATGATGATGGACTAAACCTCTGAACCTGTAAGCCAGACCTGATTAAATGTTTATAAAATCTTGCCTTGGTCATGGAATCTGTTCACAGCAGTAAAACCCTAACTACGACAGGGACCAATCTCTTTAATCAAGTTTCTAAAACACGAGTACTTTTAAAAACCAGTAATTAAGTAAATATGGGCAAAAGATATAGTAGAACAATTCAATAAAAACATGTTTAAACTCAGTCACATAAATACAAATTTAAATTTCTAACTAATATTTTAGAAAGAAAGGAAAAAAACAGTTGCTGACACTGTCAGAGATACATAGTAAGATAGTACTTAAGAGTTCAGGTGAGAGACACTCTCAGGAGAATAATTTGGTAATACAAACCAAACCTGTACATGACTCTAACCAACTCCTGAGTTCATCACTAGGACTTTATCTTATAAACACAACAACAAAAGTATGATTATTTTACAGTATTATTGCCAGTTACGAATGAATGAAAGAAAACTCAGGAAACAGGAATAGACTCAACCATGGCCCATTCATACAATGGAAAATTCTGCAGCATCAATATTATAAAATAATAGAGCTGTTTATGTTGCTTTAGAAAGACCCAGATAGGAAGCTACTAGTGAAGAAAAATGAGATGCAATTATGAGATAGAGTGTGCCACCTTCTGTATACCAAAGGCATGAAATATATGAATAGTTATATTTGTTTATAAAAGCTTTAGGAAAATACAGAATGATATTTAGAGACATGCTAATAACACTGTTTTCAGGTTTTCTTTATTAATGTCAAGAGTTGGGAGGTGGGAATAACAAGAAATAGGTGTCCCAGAAACACAGAAGAGAGAAAGTAAAGAGATACTATGTACATTATTTTGCAAAATATGTTAATGCTTAATAAAGAATTAAAATTATATATATAGATAGAAAGATAGATAGCCCAGAAACTCCCAGAGAAGCACCATACCATAGCCCACTGACACTAGAAAAATGACCTTTAGCATATGATCTTCTTCATTGTTTTCTTTATAAAGTATTATGTGAAGATTTTTATGACCCAAAAAAGCAACATGCATATCAGGGATTGTGGTTACAAACAAAAAAGAATTACTTACAAAATAAATGTATTAAATTAAAAGCGAAATACCCAAGCAGTATTTTTATAGCCCCTTCTCTTGAATATCTATTTTTCCCTGCTTATATTCTGATTCAGACTTCATTTTTAATGACTCAAACTGACTAAAAAGCATCAGGATGCTTCAGGAAGTATAATTAATTATAACCACAGGAAAGACACTAAGCTTAATAGCACACATCCATAGTCCCAAGTCTTCAATAGTCTGAGAGAGGAAGACTGCTTGAGCCTACGAGTTCAAGAATGTAGCATCATAGCAATATCTGGTGGAAACACAGTAGCAGATTTCCCACACAGGAGCACACTAAAGTCAGTGAGCTTGTACATCTCAAAATTCTGGGTTTCTTTGTTTGTTGTCTGTTTCATGATTTTTGTGTATATTTTTTATCTGCTTGGGAGTGTATTCAAGCATGTGTGTGCCTGTGCGTGTGTTTAGTGTCTCCTCTTCCTTTTCTTCTTCCTCTTCTTGTTCGATTGACTGATTTGTATCCAGGTGTTGAACCCTGAGCTTCAGGCATAGTAGACAAAGCACTAAGTGATCCGCCCAATTCTGGAATTCATACTTAGTTATCTTCCTCAGTATCTCATCATCATGAATCCCATGCTAAGGCCCAGAGTTCAGCTTATACCCTTGAAATCTACACAACATGGAAAGATAAGCCTTCATTGAGCACTTACCAGTTAAGATCTCCATGAAATTCCATTATCAACTAAGCACTTTTAATAAAAGATTGCTGGATTTTAGAAACCAGAAGCTAAAATCACTAACACATCAAGACATGAGAAGCATTTCTTGCTCGAAAATCACCCATTTGATTCCAAACTCTTACAGCACCATACTACTGCCATCACCAAAAACCTCTCAAGAACATTTTATCTGGGCATGGTGACACATGCCTTTAATCTCAGCATTGAAGATGCAGACGCAGTAGAATTGTTGTGAGTTTGAGGACATTCTAGTCTACTTAGGGAGTTCCAAGACCTTATCTTTACAAAAACAAAAAAAAAAAAAAAAATCATTTTACTATCTTAGTAACCGCAATACAACATAGGTCCTCATAACCTTCAAAGTAAATGTTCCATCATTTGGTCCACTCTGCCACATTGACTTTTCTTAGTATTATTATTTTATGTGTCTGGGTGTTTTACCTGCATGTATGTCTATGTACCATGTGTTTGCCTAGTGTCCACAGAAGAGTACATCAAATCACCTAGAACTAGAATTACAGACACTTGTGAGCTGTCATGTAGGTACTGGGAACCAAATTCAGGTCCTCTCTAAGAGAAGAAAGTGTTCTCTACCACTGAGCCATCCCTCCAGTCCCCTGCCATATTTCAGAACACCTCACCTCCCATTTTTTCCCTATACACCCCTGCTGGTTATCATGATATGGATATTAAATGGTCCCAAAGGCTGATGTATTAAAGGGTTAGTAATGGCTGGTGGTGTTACTGAGTGGAGTGGATCATAAAGATGGTAAAGACTGTTCTCAGTAGATGGATAAATTAGAGGTGATCAGTTATAAGGTAGGTCTGACTGGAGAAAGTCTGTCAATGAGGCTGTGTCTTTGGAGTAATTTACTTACTTACTATCTGGAGTACTTCTAAGTGACACTCTTACTTACTTACTACCTGGAGTATTTCTAAGCAACACCTTTACTTACTTACTACCTGGAGTATTTCTAAACAACACCCTTACTTACTTACTACCTGGAGTATTTCTAAGCGACACCCTTACTTACTTACTGCCTGGAGTACTTCTAAGTGACACTCTTACTTACTTACTACCTGGAGTATTTCTAAGCGACACCCTTCCATTCCTTCGTTCTCCCCCTCTAACTTTCAAAGTTTAGCCACCTCACCTCTACAAAAAGATACTTTCAGAGAGATCTAAAAAGAAAGAATGAGTACCATCTCCCTGGCTTTAGAAATAAGACACATAAAACTAGCCTCTGTCATTGCTTTTAGAAGCCAGGATACTCAGTGAGGCAAGGCTTGACAAGAAACTTTCTTTAGAAAATTTAAAGTATATACATATATCCTAAAATATTGAAAATGATTTAAACAAAGCCAGAAGAGGTGGCACAGGCTTATAATCTCAATACTTGGGAGCTGTAAACAGCAGGATCAGGGGTTCAAGTCATCTATGACTCCACAGTGGAACAAACCTAGACTACATAAAACCCTAACTTTAAAAAAGAAAAAAAGTGCTTAAAGAAATAGAATTGTAATATTTAAATCGATATTCAAATAGCTTCAACAAATACTAGAGGAGCTATAAAATGACTCAATGACTAAATATAAACAATTAGAAGAGTAAACAGAAATAGTAAACAATAAACAGAAGCAAATTGTCAAACTAAAATAAAGCAAAATTATATATAATAAACCAATTTTTTGAAAACCTCAGCATCTTTTGAAAAATATAAACCAAGCCCCTTTTGTCACCACTAACAGGTTGCCCATGGTGGGGTGGGGTGGGGTGGGGGGTTGAGGCCCACATAGAGAAAGCACTGACCCAGCACATGTAAGGCCCTGGGCTCAGGGAGCTGGGAAGACCAAAAGGGGAACATGGGAAAGAGACACTCTCATGTTTCCTCTGGCATCTAATAAAAGTATTTCCCACTCAAGAAAAGCAAAGACTTTTTCTTTCTAGGTTCTCTAGCCCCTCCATCAAAATAATTACATTTTCTAAAAGCAACCAAGTAGAATGTAGTAAACTGACTGTCTCACACTAAACAGTGAAGTTGCTTCCCACCTTGAAATTTTATCCAACAGCAACACACTCACAGAAGCATTTCAGTGTCATATTCTCCCTTGGTTTGGATTACATGGATTCACTTTCTGTAAGTTAATAGTTTAACCAGCTATCTTTGTTATAGTGTTAGGACAAACTTAAAGAGCAAACACGGCCATTGTAAAAAAAAATGTCAATAAATCAGCTTTGTTATCAAGTCAGATTTTCTAAAAGAAGTAAAATGTATAAAAATCAATACTGTTCTAGTAACTACAGGATGATGCGTTAAAACAAAAAGATGGGGAAGAGATGGCTCAGTGGTTAAGCCACTTGCTGTGCAAACAGACTACTGTTCAGATCCCGTGTACACAGTATGTGGGTATGACAGGGGATCCTGATACAAGCTAACCAGAGACACTAGCCATCGTGCTGAGCTCTGGACTTGATACAGAGACTCTAGCTCAAAGGATAAGTTGGAGGACAATCCATTGGGATTCTAGACATTAACCTCAGGCCTCCACACCCAAGCAAATATACACACATGTGCACACACACACAAATGCAAATGTGCATACACACACAAAGAGGGCATACATAAACACATGAAAAGTGGGGAGGGGTGTTTTGAGACAGGCAAACTGTTGAGACAGTAAAGGCTCTTGTCATATCATCTGGTGACCTGAGCCTGATCCCCAAAACCCATTTAAAGTGAAAGAACATAATCCACATCACAAAGTGGTCCTCTGACCCAGACAAACATGCCATGGTACATACTTGTCGACAATCACAGATCATGCACCCACAAACACAGAATAGTAATAAAATGTCTAAAGATCTAAAAATGAAAATTTGTTCAAATATTCACCAGATGAGTTATTACTCAAATTTCCTTTTAAAAATAATAATATATGTTGGATATAATGCACACACATTTAGTCACAGCACTTGGAGGCAAAAAGCAAGATAATCTCTGTAAGTTTGAGGCCAACCTGGTCTACATAATAAGTTCTAAAACAGCCAGAAATATATATTGAGACCCTGTCTCAAAAGAGTAAAATTGGACTGTGTATAGCACAGTGGTAGAGCATTTGTCTGCATATGTCAGCCCAGTACCACCAAAAATAAAAATAAACTCTTTAAAAAAAAGAAAGAAAGAAAACTAAGAAAAACATCAAACACCTATCCTGCTTATGATTTCCCTGGGAAGTTTTATCACTTTACAATGCCTAGCCCACAGATCACTTTACAATGCCTACCTAGCCCACTGTAGAAAGAAACTAGAAGGTTGAGACCATACCCTGGATGACACGATCATCATGTAGTTCATTATCAAAAAACAACTCCATGTAAAACTAGACTGAGGACACAAGACAACACAGTTTTGTACAGTGATTACCTGAGGAACTGTATTTTAAAAATATGAATTGTTTTTAAGAGTGATGAATGGGGATTGCAGGAGTGGCTCAGTGGTTAACAGCACTTGCTGCTCTCCTTGAGGACTCAGTTCCCAGCACCCACATGCGACATAACACTATCTATAACTCCAGTTCCACAGGATCTGATGCCCTCTCCTGTCCTACATGGGCTTCAGTCAGACTGAAGTACTCCTAAAATTTAAAAAGAAAATCACTCTTTTTTAAAAGAATTATTAATGCTATTGTAATTTAATTGTTTTGTTTTGTTTGGAGAGGTCTCTATCATTTAGAGACACACACTGACTGATGTATTCACAGATGAAAATAGGAATGGAAAGAAAGCATATTGCTGTTAGACACGGCTATAAATGATAATTAAGATATTTGAATAGTAAGAATTCATAAAAACAAAAGCCATGCTTTTTACCATAAAACAAAATGATAAGATATTATCATGATACTAATGAGGTCACTAAGCAGAATCATAACTGTAAAGCCCTGCACACACAGAAATGTAACAGCTTCAATCAATCTTTAATGGCACTAAATTAAAAGTTACCAGAATTATCTTTAACCATCAACCATAAAAAAACCATAAAAGAACAAATATAAGAATGAATCACTTCAGATGCTCAACAGACTTAATCAAGCAGCTATGGAATAAAAACTAGCTAGGGATAATATTTATGTTCTGTGGGTAAAATTAACAATAAGACATCTGCAAAACAAAAGGAATAGAGAAGATCAAAGGTATATACTTCAATTTTGTTGTGAAATTAAGACCACTCCAAAAAATAAAGTCTAGAGTGAGGGACATAGCTCAACTGTAAAGTGTCTGCCTAACATACATGAAGCCCAGGTTCAATCCAGTGGCACAAAGAAATCAGGCATGATGCCATATGCCTATTATACCAGCATTAAGGAAGTGGTGGATAAAGACCAGAATTTAGAAGCCAGCCTGGCCTACATACTACCTTATCAAAATAATAATACAACTATTTATTATTATTATTATTATTATTATTATTATTATTATTATTATTATTTCATAAAAAGAAAAGCATATATGCAGAAACATTGTCAGCTAAGAAAATCAGAGACATGCTGACATAGCAAAATGAAAGGAATAGGGCTGGAGAGATGGCTCATCAGTTAAGAGCACTGACTACTATTCTACAGGTCCTGAGTTCAATTCCCAGCAACCACATGGTAGCTCACAACCATCTGTAAAAGGACCCAATGCCCTCTTCTGGTGTGTCTGATGACAGCTACAGTGTACTCATATACATAAAGTAAATAAAATCTTAAAATAAAAACATAATAATAAATGAGAAGAATGGGTTTGAGGGAAAATGCAGTTGGTAAAGTCAGTCACCATTGGGACCAAAGTTCAATCTCCAGCACTGAGGAAGCCAAGACTGGCAGATCCCTGGAACTCCCTGGCTGGTTAGTCTAGCTTACCCAAAGACCCTCCAGCCCCAGTGAAAGACACTATTTCAAAAAGTAAGGTTGGCAGTTCCTAAGCCATGACCAGAGGCATCTCTGGCTTCCAAATGCATATATAAAAACATGCATAAATACCTAGACACACACCTACATACATACAGAAGAGGAGGAGGAAGAGAAGGAAGAAGAAAAAGAGGAAGAGAACGAGGTAGAGGAGAAAAAGAAGGAAGGGATGATGGAAGAAGGGAGGGAGGGGGGAAGAAAGGGAGGGGAAAATAAGGAACAACATTTAAACACCCAAAAATTCTGCAGGCAAGAAAAAAGGCTGAGACTCCACAGCTGGAATGACATGCCATATATCAAAGGAGATTCATCAATTTTAATAGGTTTTCCACTCTGTTGGGGGATACCGACACATATGGGAAATAAAGGAAGGTGACTCAGATAACGGATCCAAGAACTAAAAGGCAAGGCCAAAAGCCTGGGAAATTTTTCCTAGCTTAAGATCTAACCTACTTTCAACATCAGCTTGGCTGGGTTTTAGAACTGCTACAGATCAGTTCTCATTCATTTTCCCTGCTTGGGAACAGAAATTTATCTAGCAGTCATTTTACCAATGTACCACTGTATGTTGGTGTTGGGGGCTGGTCTACAGAGCCAGAGAAACTGCCCAGAAAAACCAAACCAAACCAAACCAAACCAAAAAACAAAACAAAACACCAAAAAAAAAAAAAAAAAAAAAAAAAAAAAAAAAAAAAAAAAAAAAAAACCTTTAAGAAAGGAAGCCTAAGGAATCTTAAGTTCTATTTAGCCTGAAGAGTATACAATATGAATTTTTGTTTTTCTTTTTTTTTTTTTTGAGAAATGTTTATTTTATGTGTATGAGTATTTTGCCTGCATGCATGTAACACATGTGTGCCTATTATTCTCAGAGGTCAGAAAAGGAACGCAGATCCCCTGGAACTGGGATTAAGGAAGGTTATGAGCAACCACGTGGGTGCTGGGTCCTCTACAAGAGCAACAAGTGTTCTTAACAGCTTAGCCAATTCTCCAGCCACATGCCATAAGATTTTGAACTTCGAGCTTTATTCTAATGCAGAAATATTGTAAGATTCTATGTTTTTGAGCTATAAAATTATGTGCTATTTTGTAATATAACATGAATTTGTTCCATTAATATATAACTGGCAGGCTAGAAATATTTCCATTCCAGACCTGGAATAGCCTGAGTTTAAGGTTAGCCTGGGCTATATAAGTAAGACCCCATTTTTTTAAAAAGCTGAAAGATCATTTGCCAGTGGCTATGACTGGGTGATTCAAAAACAACCTTTTTCAGACATCAGATAATAAGCAGACTTGGGCTTGGATTGCTGAAACAGGAGAAACAAGGTAAGATTATCCCAATTTTGTTCCTAGAGGTACTTTGCAAATCATGGAGGGGTGCTGCACCAAAGCCTCACTGAGTTGAAAAGACATCCATCTGAGTTCACAGAGACTACACTGGCTGAAACTCAAGAAGATCCCATGAGTATCTGATTGAATGCTAACCTGAATAGACATTCTGTGAGACAACCTCACCAACAGCACAATGATTAGTGTAATGTAATCTGAAAACTTCCCACTAAGCACTGAGAGCTCAGTCTGAATTATGTCTACTTTGTGATATAGCAATTAGAAGATACAGAACATTCTTAGAGTTCTTTCCCACATCTCTCACCATAAGGAAACAAGTACTTAACTACAATACATTAACTGAATTAAAAAACGTTTCTGTCTCTAGTAGGAGAATACTGTGTGCACACTGTACAAATTTAGATTTAATGAAAAACACAGATTAGGAAAAGGAATAGTACACAAACATTTAAATAAGCTACAAGACAGGTTTCAAGGGTCTTGGTAGAATTACTATCTTCCAATTACTCTTAGGAATTCATCATTAAAGGTTATTTTGTTTCAAAAATACATGTTCAAACTTATCTATAAGTCTTTAACAAAAATCAACATTAGAAAATTTTGCTCCAATGTTTTTCACAGTTTTTCAAGTATGGACATTTTTAATGAAATAACTTTTAGTCCAAAATTATATACACATTTCCACAAATCCTACTTTCACTCAAATTTCATTAAAATAAATCCTATTTTCTCATTGACAGTTAAAAGAATAACTTAAAAAGTAAAGGGACACACTGCATTTTAAGCTAACAATATCACAGTAGTTAATTTGTAAAAATTAATTTGATCTTTTTGTAATTGGTTTTAAAGATAAATCCAATTTGTCTTTCAGTTCAATTTTCAAATACTTTGTCACTGTTATAATTAGTAAGTTTTTCAATATTCAAAAGATGCTTATAATCATTAACCCATATATTTTCATTTGTTATTTAAGGTGATAAATCTTTAATCCACTCACCCAAGTACAACTGAACACACTTCTACAAGCTAAAGCAAAACACACCAATGAGACTCCTTTGTCATCTCCTCTAGAGTCCCTCTAGGGCAGTGGTTCTAAACCTTCCTCATGTAACCCCTTAATATAGTTCATGTCATAACTAACCCCAACCATAAAATTATTTTGCTTGCTACTTCATGACAGTAATTTTGCTACTGTTATGAACCATAATATAAATATCTGTATTTTCTGATGGCATTAAGTGACCTCTATGAAAGGGTGGAAGGACCCCCGACGGAATCACCACCTATTGGTTGAGAACCACTGCTCTAGATGTCTCATAAGCTTTCCCACCATTTTTATCTTTGAGATTAAAACCATGCCGGGATTTTAATGACCCTTCTTATTCTTAGTGTATTCACTATACATTTCTAATAGAAAATATGTAACTCCTCACTTCCTAAAAGTATACAGGTAACTATTCTAGATGACAAAAATTCATCCATTAGCCATATCATAAATTCATTATATAGTGAAGGCTGAGTTTCCCAATTTATTCTCTGCTATTATCAGACCAATTTAAAGTACTTAGGAGAGAGCGATTTATAGGTTTGAGCCAAAGACCAGCCTCAGCTTGGAGAGGGCTTCCTGAGAGAAGGAGTGTCTGGGAGAGGCAAAACAAATGACTCAGTCAAATTGTGGGTTACAAGCTGACAGCCTATGTTCTGCTTGAGACAGCTTTTCCAGACTGCTCACTCACAGTGCAGCTGCCTCTGTCCCTTTAGATCTGGGAAGCTCCTTATACAATTCACATTGCATCATTATATTTTGCATAGTTGAGAAAGTATATATTTTTGAACTCATGTTTTCACATTCTTTCCCATAGTCTTAAGGGCTGTCCTGAAGGTCACAATGTTCTGCCATTTTGCTGAGATATTAGCTACACCCTGGACTCCCAGACTCTTGCTGTCTCTGATTATCATGGAGTCATTAACATTGGCAGGGAGGACATTCCTCAAAGGAGGAACACGAAGCAAAATATATATATTTTTATACAAACAAGTCTTACACCCACAGCAACCATCAACACTCATGAAGGACCACACCCTGTTGGCTCTGCTCCAGGGACAGGAACCATGTCACACTGTCCCTGCCATGACCAAGCAGGACTCAGCAGGTTTATCAATCATGAGATCTTATCATGTTGCCTAGGCTGGCCTTGAATTCTTGGGCTCAAATATCTTTCCCTCTCCTACTTTGGAAAAGCCAGGACCACAGGTGCATTCACCTGTGAGAGGTGACAGGCATGCTTATGATCCTTCCAGTTTATTATTTCAAGTATACTAAGGAAAGAAAGCTAGACAACCAAGTTTAAAAATTAAATGTCAAGGAGATGGAGCTCAGAGACAGAACATGTATTTGCATGCACAATGTCTGTGCTAGCTAGTGTTTTGTCAACTTGACACAAGCTTCAGTCACAAATTTGATTCCTACCACCACAAACAAAAAAGGGGGGTGAAGGTTACATTACAGTAAATCTATTGTTCAGACAGAAAGTATCTAATTTTACTCTTCGAGAAATCTCCTTTAAAATATAAAAGGTATACCTGAGATTTTTACTTACCAAAAAGATAAATTCACAGGATAAAAGTATATTTAAAAATGTCTTTGCAATTTGAATAATTTTTATCATCACATTTCTAGTTTGAGAAAGAGCTAAAGAAAGATCATTAAGGTAGGTCAAATAAATGGCTATAGAAGACAAAAGGTGAACAATGAACCCGCAGAATGTAGAGCAGTACTTATCAGTGAAAGTGAGTGAGTCAGGAGATGGAATGTAACAGAAGAAACCTGGCAATTCACCAGGCTGGGAGGCAATCTAAATACCCACATTGTAACCTGTGCATTCATACAAATGAGGGCTACAAACTAGCAACTCTGAGAAAACAGCACACAAATTTCCCAGAAATTATCTATTCTGGGGAGTTTTTTCCACTTTATTTTAAAATTTTCCATTCTAAATTACTGCCAGCACATGTGATTCAGTGGACATTTTTTTTCTTTACATGTATTTGTTGAACCACCAAATACAGAAACAGAACTGAAATGGCATTGTTGCTCAGTTTACTTACAAATCAGCAAAAAACAGTTCACCACAAGTGGACTCAGTGTTGCCATATCTCCTCCAAATTTCTTTTCTAAAGTGTTAAAAATTAAAGTCTACCATATTACTTATTTCCTTTTTTCCATCAATATGAAAAATAATTTTTTGCCCGATGTGGTCAGACACATCTATGATCCCAGCATTTGGAAGGCTGAGGGAGAAGAACTACCACAAGTTCAAGGCCAGACTGAGCTACAAAGCAAGCCTGTCTCAAAGCTCCACCCACAAAAGAGGCCTTTGTAGTGAGTAAGGCCCTGCCCAGTCACATACAATCAAACCTCCTTGGAACTAACAGCAGCTTTGGGTGCACGTTTTCTTAAAAACCTCTGAGGTGAATACTTCCTTGCTGCTGACAAGACAATCTAAATACACAAGAGCTGGAAGCCAGGGTGAGGCTCAACCTACATATAGCACCAACCTGTCAGGTTATATATCAGAGAATTATAACAGGTCCTAGCTGTGACCCACTACACCAACCTGAAACTTGGAGAATTACAATTTTATGGAATATTAAAAAAAAGTGTAAATGTTTTTTTTCCTGCCCCTAATTATTCATTCTTTTAACTTATTAGTACTTACTGGTGGATACATGTTAAATTTCTAGAGATATCAAGAGTATAAAACATGTCTTCAAGTAGAAAAATGTAGACCTTAATGTAATTCCTACTGACAGGACATCTGTCCAATTAAATTATTGTTTTAAATTGGTCCTCTAAACTATGCCCTTCATCCTTTTGCTATTTTGTAAGGTTTTCATGGCATAAAAACTTCGTGCCATACAATTTACCTGTGCCATTCAGAGTTTTTAGTATATTCAAAACTACACAATTATTATCAGTATCTAAGTTTTTGAGGTGTTTGTTTCTGAGACAAGGTCCCACTATGCAGCTTGGTCTAACCTAGAACTATATGAACCTACTTTCTGTCACTATGGATTTGCCTATTCTGAATTTAATATAAATGAAGTTCATACAGACAGAATAAGTACAATAACTTTGCAGTATGCTTTTTTCTTCACTTCATGTTTTTAAGGTTCATTCACAGTATAGTATCAATACTCCACTTCTCTTTATGTCAGTCTGTTTTCAGATAAAAGAAGAAAGAAAAGTATCCTACAGCATCAAATACTTTAGCAATCGAATCTGTATACATAGCTATCTTATTCTTCAGAAAGATTGTTTTGTTTTAAATTTTAATTTTTTTTATTTTTATGCATATGAGTACACCACCATTGCTTTCTTCAGACACACCAGAAGAGGGCACCAGACCCCATTACAGATGGTTGTGAGCCACCATGTGGTTGCTGGGAATTGAACTCAGGACCTCTGGAAGAGCAGTTGGTGCTCTTAACTGCTGAGCCATCTCTCCAGCCCAGAAAGATTAATTGTTAAGAAGTCTAAACAAGCTAATGTTTTAAACTAACAGCTTGTCCTAGTTTACCTCTCTGTTGCAAAAAAAAAAAAAAAAGTATCTTGGAGCAAGAAGTGTTTACCTGGCTTATAAGTTATAGTTTAATCATCAAAAAAAGCCAAAGAAGGAACTTCAGAGCAGGGACAGAGGCAGAGACTAAAGCAGAGGTTCTGAAGGGCCCTTGCTTACTGGTTTGCTTCCTCTAGCCTACTCAACTACCATTCCTATGCAGCCCAAGCCCACCTGCCCATGGATGGCATCTATAGTGGGCTGGGCCTCCTACATCTGTTAACAATCAAGAAAATGCCCCACAGACATGCCAAAGGGCCAATATTATGAAGGCAATCGCCTCTGTTGAGATTTTCTCTCCCCAGATATGCCTAAATTTGTGTTAAAAACTAACCAGCACACAGCTAAAACATAAATTCATGTTTAATTCTAAAATGCAACCAATGAGGTAAGCTCTACCAGGAAACTATATTTAATAGTAAAAGGAATGATTTTGTTAGTTGGAGCAATGTAAATTACACTTTAATTTTTTTAATTATAGCTAAGATAAAAAATATTGATTAATACATACTGTAATCTGGAGATTGACATAGTTTAACAGGCATATTTGTATAACCTTATATGAGAAAATGAAGACAAGAATGATAGTGATCCAAATGTTTCTTTATAACCCTACACTGAAAAAAAAAAAACTTTACATTAGTTCAGTAAAATGAATACGTAAATATTATAACCACATATACTTTAAATACATAAAAAGTACACACTTTATAGTACCAGCCCATGTGCTAAAATTATTTACAATATGGAAATAAACATACTCTATTAATCACGCTTTTAGAATCTAAAGATTATACTTTAAACAGAACTAAGCCAACGTAAGTTCATTAGAAGATAAAAGATCTGAAATGGGCTCAGCAAACTGGCTCAGTGGTAAAAGCACTTCCTGCACAAGCCTGACAACCGGAGTCAACGGCTGAAGCCCACAGGGGAAGGCGAGAACCAACTCCTAAAGCAGTCCCCTTACCGCCACAAGCACACAATGGAATGTGTATACACACATATACATGCACACACAGAGTACAATAATTTAAATCATAATATAATAATTAAATGTAATTTTATCAAATATATTACATAATTAAATAAAATAAATATAATTCATATGTTCTATATTATGTTTTAGTTACATAATTATACATACACATTTTATAATATTGTTATGATGTATAATATCATAAATTAAAATAAATATCATGAATTTTAAATAAAAATTTAAAAAATATAAAAGGAAATACTCCAATTACACATGATGACACACAATTTTAAACCTACTTGGAAGGCAGAGACAGGCTGATTTCTGTGAGTTCAAGGCCAGCCTGCTCTACAGTGAGTTACAAGAGAGTCAGAGCTATGTAATAAGACCCTGTCAAGGAAAAAAAAAGGAAAGGAGTATTCTACTACTTCATATTTCTCCAACTAATTACAAGTACAACACCCAAGTCTGTATAAAATTGTTTAACTAGCAGGCTAAAGAAATGGCTCAGTAGTTAAGAGCACTGACTGCTCTTCCAAAGGTCTTGAGTTCAATTCCCAGCAACCACATGGTGGCTCACAACCATCTGTGATGAGATCCAATGCCCTCTTCTGGTGTAGTCTAAAGACAGTGACAAGTACTCACATATATAAAATAAATAAATCTTTTTTTAAAATTATAACTAGCAAACAAAATGTTTCACCAAAAAAATTTTAAATCATATATATGTCAGCTAATAATAAAACAGTGTGTAACTGTTGATCAATAAGCCAAATACAATCCATACAGATTTGTAAAGTAGATGTTTTATATTCTCATAGCCTCACTCAAAATCATATCAACTTTACTAAACTTTAGCCGATTACACTCTAAAATTTTTTTACAGAGTTTTCAAACTTTGACTGAAGTTTTGTTCTCATAAACTTAACACCCTTTTACTGGGTATATATTAAACTTAATAGAGAAAAAATTAGTTACAGACTACCAGCAATACTGTAATTTTCTATTTTACTTTCTAATCTTGGGTATTATTCATGGTTGAGACAATGCTATATATTAATGTATATACATATAAAACATGTATATAGAAGTAAGGTTCTATGCATTTAGCAAACGTCCTGCCTCTTTTACTTACACCTTTGGGATCAGGGGAGCACACACTACCGTGCAGCTGTGGTGGTGAGCACTTTGCATATAAGCCTCGAGGCCAGCTCCACTCTACCTACTGCCTCCTTAACGATCAAGATGCTAAAACATGATATGAAATAAGATATGGGTAGATCTGGTAAATTAGTAAGTGGTGAAATGAATGAGAAGGGTAGACTGGTAAAGCAAGTCTTCCAAATCAATCACTGAACATCACCAACCATGAGGCAAGCCTTTTTTCCTTCCACTGAAGGCAGCAAAAATATTAGGAAAGCAAAATTGAAACCTAACCACCCACCTTCTGAAACCTGAAAAGAGGGATTTTATAGGCTAGAAGGTGAAGGAAGCTTCCAGTTCCAAAAGAATAGAATATAAATTTCAAGGAAAAACACAGGCAGGAGAGCACTTCTCCCTGCCCTAGAGAAGACAAGGAGAAAGAATCTTTGTGGAAATTTCCACCTGAGTCTATAAGCATAGAAGGAAGAGGAGGAGAAGAGAAGGAAGAAGAGGAGGGGAGAGGAGGAGGAGGAGGAAGAATAGGAGAAGGAACAACCAATCAACAATATACGCTGTTGGGACAGAAATCAGAGAAGCCAACTGAAAGCACATAAGTCATAATTTGACTTTCCTCAGACAAAATTATCCTTCAAATTTTGGTCTGATAGCAAGTTTTCACATTGTAATATTTATTTGGAAAGGGTTTTTTTGTTGTTGTTGTTAGTTTTGCTTTGTTTTGTTTTACCCAGAATCAATTGCATGGCACTTCCAGACAAATTAAGAACATAAAGTATGCAACAGTTCCTTGATTTGCAGGATAAGACACTGTGATAGGCTATAATCTGTAGTTAAAAGATCATTTTATCCAGAACTCCAATAATGACAGGAACTAAAATAAAAACACACCAAATCTTTCTCCAAATGGGAGTTATAATAAAGTATTAAAATATTTGTGTGTGTAGATGTCTATAGTGTCACTAAAGATAAGGTACTTACAGAGTATGCATTAAAAATAAATCACAAGATGAGACAAACACACCCAACGAACAATTTCACTTATCTTGTTAAAAATTATCCATAATGTCAAACACTTCCTATCTCAAACATGCATGGTCAAACTCTATATCTAACCCCACCTGGAACAATCTTAAATCCAAAGCCATTTGAGAGACAAAGAAGAAAAACTCAGTAAATTGCTTGCCTAGATATACTAAGCTGTATGTTTGATCACCAGCAACAAATAAGCCAAGTGTGATGATATACATACAACTGTATTTTAGAGGTATAAGATGTTCAAGGTCATCCTTAGTTACATGCTGTACTGGCTGGTTTTGTGTGTCAACTTGACACAAGCTGGAGTTATCAAAGAGAAAAGACCCTCCCTTGAGAAATGCCTCCATGAGATTCAGCTGTAAGGCATTTTCTCAATTAGTGATAAAGGGGGGAGGGTCCATTGTGGATGGTGCCATCCCTGGGCTGGTGGTCCTGAGTTCTATAAGAAAGCAAGCTGGGCAAGCTAGGAAAAGCAAGCCAGCAAGCAGCATTCCTCCATGGACTCTGCATCCACCCCTGCCTCCAAGTTCTACCCCGTGTGAGTTCCTGACTTCCTTTGGTTATGAACAGCAATGTGGAAGTACAAACTGAATAAACCCTTTCCTCCCCAACTTGCTTCTTGGTCATGATGTTTTGTGCAGGAATAAAAACCCTGACTTAGACTAATGGCAAGTTCAAGGCTTGGCTGGGAAACATGAGCGCTTGAGCAAGAAATTGATCTCGAGTGAGAGAGTGATAGGGATGCAGGCAAAATAATATGTTCTGGTCATCCTCAGCTCCATGGCAATCCTGGAATGATTAATGAGCTCTAGGCCAGTGAGAAACCCTGCCTCAAAACAAAGTAGACAGCACCTTAGTAACAATGTCCAAGGTTGTCATTTGGCCTTTATACATACCACCACCACTTCCCTAGAGTTAATGAAGATTAAATTAATAATATAAGGCTGGGAGTGCAACATTCTAGTAAAGCACTCATGTGGCATGCCGAAGCCCTGAGTTTAAGCTCCAGCATTACAAGATGGAGTGGGTGGGAGGTGTGAACTATAGGTGAGAATAGATATGAGTAAACATTTAGAGCATTTATCACATTTATTCATCCAACATGTACTTATTGAGCACATAATATGGTCAGCAGTCTACAGTATAATAGCAAATAAAAAAGATAGTCCCTATTCTCATGGAGAATACAGAAAACACAACAAGAAACATACCTAATGGGGTCATGCTAAGAAAAATACAGCAGGACAAAGAAAGAGTGACAAGAAAAAAACTGTTTTAGTAATAATAAAATATTCTTTGATACAAAGGGGACATCTTAACAGAAACCATAATAAAATGAAGGAAAGAATCAAACACAGAGAACTAGGGAAAGAAGTCAGATCCATCCTGGCAACACGGTCACTAAATGTGCTGAAAAATCTTCCTGGTTTATAACTCGAAAACGCTAACTTTTGATAGTGCAGCTTTGGGCCGCGCTGAAGACAGCGCCTGCTCTGGACTGCCAACCCCCAGTGCTTTAGACCCACGGTGATGAGAAAGAAAAGGACACAAAGCTGGAGCCCAAGCAAGGTGAGCCATCTGAAGGGCCACACTCAGCGGGCAAACTGAAGAGAGCAAGTAGCAGCAGACCTGGCATGGGAAGCACTTGCTACACTTGCTCTCAGGCCAATCTGAGGACGGAATCCACCTGTGCAATCTACAACCACTCAAACTGAAACTTCTGTTTCAAGGGTGGTACCACACTGGTGCACAACAGAACAAACACCAATCCAGACAGGAGGAACCCATTTTAAACTCACATCTCAAGCCATATTCATAAATTCAAACCCACAGAACATGAACTCCAAGTTTCTTTTTTGTTTTATACTAATGATGAAACTGGGAGCCATAAGTACAACAGAGCTACCCTCTAAGCAAGTGGTTCTCAACCTGTGGGTCATGATCCCTTTTTACAGGGGTCAAATATCAAATGTCTTGCATGTCAGATATTTACATTATGATTCATATTAGTAGCAAAGTTACGGTTATGAAGTAGAAAGAAAAATAACTTGACAGGTAGGGGTCACCACACATGAAAAACTATATTCTAGGGTTGCAGCACTAGGAAGGTTGAGAAGCATTGCTCTAAGCCGTATGCTCATAATTTTTTTATATATTTCATAAAACAGGAGCCAGCCTGGACAACACAGCAAGTTCTAGGCCTACAAAGCCACCATGGCAAGTTCCATGCTACAAAGTGAGACCCTGTCTCAGAGAAGAAAGAACAACAGGGGAGGTAGAGCACAGAACTCAGCTTTACCCAGAAGAGAATTTTAAAAACTAAATCATCAAATGTGAAAAAAAAATCTGATGATTTTCACTTTTTATAAGCAGCTATATAAGGTTATCTGAAAGAAATGGAGACTCAAAAAGATGGAATAGAGGGGAAGACAGTACTTTAAATGTACATGCAAATAAATAAATAAATAAATATCCAAACTAATATTGTAGCACCAAAAAATATACAAGATGGGGCTGGGTTGCTGGGTGGTGGTGGCGCACGCCTTTAATCCCAGCACTTGGGAGGCAGAAGCAGGCAGATTTCTGAGTTCGAGGCCAGCCTGGTCTACAGAGTGAGTTCTAGGATAGCCAGGACTACACAGAGAAACCCTGTCTCAAGGAAAAAAAAAAAAAAAAACAGATGGAGCTGGAGAGATGGCTCAGCAGTTAAGAGCACTGGCTGCTCTTCCAGAGGTCCTGAATTCAATTCCCAGCAACCACATGGTGGCTCACAACCATCTGTAATGGATCTGATGGCCCCTTCTGGTGTGTCTGAGGACAGCTACAGTAAATTCACATACATAAAATAAATAAATAAATCTTTTAAAAATATATATACAAGATGGAAAAGATTACTGATATACAGCATTGTTCACCATATTTCCAAACACCAAGTTCAAATTAATGACCCAAAGTTAACACAAAGTTAACACAGCAATGTCTAAATAAATCACTACACTTAATATAGCAAAAGAATACCAAGTTTAAAAGTAGAAAAAATGCACTAGAAATCCTTCCATATGAACTAAACGAATAAGAAACCAATCCTGCTTGCACTTACACACTGGTATTCGTCCTAACAACTTAGCTAAAGAAGAAAAAAAAATATATCCTAATGAAAGATATATAAGAAAGAGAACCTTGTCAGTGCTCAGTGTGATCCCTAGGCAAAAAAAAAAAAAAAAAAAAAAAAAAAAAAAAAAAAAAAATATATAGTCTTCTGTTTCTAAGAAACTCTAGGTGTATTTTTGTGAATTGTTAGAAAACACATTTATAGGCTAAGAAACCAGGTGTTTTATAACACTTGCTTAGCATATACTAGACCCCAGGTTCAAGTCCAACCATACACAAAGGATGATAAAGAGGGAAGAAAAAAATCAAATCAAACCCTAGAGGACATAGGCTGAAGAAATGGGTTACCTGAAAGCTAAAATGACTTGTGCTATCAGCTCCATAAAGACAAGGTCCATATCTACCTGATTCATTGCTTTAGTCCCTACACCCACTGCACACTGAAGTGTTTACTTGCTTTGTGAAAAAAGTAGTATCAAATTATTAAAATATTGGTGTCGCACGCCTTTAATCCCAGCACTTGGGAGGCAGAGGCAGGTGGATTTCTGAGTTCAAGGCCAGCCTGGGTCTACAGAGTGAGTTCCAGGACAGCCAGGGCTACACAGAGAAACCGTGTCTCGAAGAAGAAAAAAAAAAAAAAAACCAAAATTATTAAAACATAAAAATATAATCAAATAGGAAAATATAATCATTCTACTTTAAAATCTTTTTCACAGTAAATTCTTTGACTTCTTAAATTATCTGAACATTTAAATGCTGAACCCTGATTAAATTCACACTCTATCCTGTAAGGACAATCTTAACCCAAAAGTTTGAATAGGTGTAAATTTATTGAATAAATCTATCATAGAAGCAAATCTTACAGGACAGCCAAGGCTGAACAAAGAAAGCCTGTCTCAGAGGGGGAAAAAAAAAGTAAATCAACTTCAGAAAAAGGTCATTTGAATCATGAAGTCCCATGAATAGAGCTTTCAACACTAAAGGTGACACCAAACTTGTCTTCTACAACTAAAAAATAAGTATCACTGTTTTCTACTAATGTACTCAACACGATCAACAACATATGAAGTAACAAAAATGATTACTTTTTTTTTTCTTTGTTTTCTGTGGTGCTCGAGATCAAACTCAGGTCCTCAAGCATGCTAGGCAAATGCTTTACCACTGATATATACCTCAGCCCAAATTCCAGACTTACATAATCAATATATAAGGTCATTTCAATATTGGAGGCTAAATCTTTTTCTTTTTTTAATTTGTGTGGGTGTTTTGCCTGTGTTCTTGCATGGTGCCCTTGGAGATAAGAAAAAGGTGTCAGATCTCCTGGAATTTGAGCTACAGACAGTAGTGACCTGAAACATGGGTACTGAGAATTAAAAATCAATCCTCTGGAAGAATAGCCCAGTGCTCTTAAGCACTGGGTCATCTCTTCAGGCCTCTAACTAAAGCTTAAGCATAAGAATAAAAGAAAGTCCAGAGCACTGAACAATAACAAACTGTTACTGATTCCACTCAATTTAAGTGTTTATTACATTTACGAAAACCACAATTTTCCTAACACACATTTTTAAGTTCTTTAAAGCAAACCAAAAGTAAAAACTACTGACATTTCAGGCAAGTATGTCTATACTAGACAAGTTAAACAAGCCAGCTACCTTTCCAGTCTCAGTCACAGAACTCAGTTATATAAGAGCATGCTCAGCCACTATTTAACATCCATGGTTCTCTGCTGTAATGTGCCACCAATAGCTCAGTGCTTAGAGCTCAGGCTTTCCATTTCTTTAATTAGAATCTCAAAAACTTTACTTGACTAGTGTGATGGCTGAATAAAAATGTACTGCAAAGGCTCATTTCTTAGTGCTTAGTCATCAGAAAGTGGTACTACTTGAGAGGCATTAGAAGGTGTGGCCTTATTGGAGTAGACATCACTTGGGCTAGACTTTGGGGTTTCAGAAGCCCAAACCAAACACAGTGTTGCTCTCTCTCATGACTCTCTGGCTCCACCCCCCACACACACACACACCCCATTCTCTCCCCTGCTTGCAGATCCAGATTTAGAACTCTCAGCTACTTCTCCAGCACCATGTTTGCCTACCATGTGTCCAGTAACGACAATAGTCTAAACCTCCAAAAATGAAAGCAAGCTACAATTAAATGGTTTCCTTTGTAAGAGCTGTTGTGGTTGTGGGGTCTTTTCACAGCTAAAGAACACTGACTAAAACACCCAGTGACTGAAATAAGTTACATTTGCTTCAGCTTTATAATTTATAACGTGAATATCAAAATATAGCTTATAAGCCGGGCGGTGGTGGCACACACCTTTAATCCCAGCACTTGGGAGGCAGAGACAGGCAGATTTCTGAGTTCGAGGCCAGCCTGGTCTACAGAGTGAGTTCCAGGACAGCCAGGACTACACAGAGAAACCCTGTCTCGAAAAACCAAAAAAAAAGAAGAAGAAGAAGAAGAAGAAGAAGAAGAAGAAGAAGAAGAAGAAGAAGAAGAAGAAGAAGAAGAAGAAGAAGAAGAAAAACCTAAAATGTAGCTTATAACTTTGATTAAAATTGCCTCCTACAGAATAAAGAACAGAATAAAGCTGGGAGTGATGATTATTATGAAGTCAGGAGGATCAGAAGTTCAAGGTCTTCCTCAGCTACACTGTGACTTCAACACCAGTCTGAGCTATGTATATACGTATATTCTATCCAAAATAAAGAGAATAATGGAAGAAGAGAAATGCAGAGACCTGCAAGCAGTGCCTGCTTAATGATTTCAAAAATCATTTTGCTTTTTTCACTACACTAAATGGTTGTCTAACTGAAACAAGTGAGGAAATTGTAAAATATCCCTTTGCTGTATTAAACAACTAATTAATGCAGAAATCTACACCTTATTTATTTATTTCTAATTAATTAATTTATTTATTTCTAATTAATTAATTCACCTAATTATTTCTGAGTACCATTGGCATTCTGTATAAACGTTCTACAGGTTTACAGTGGCCCAAACCTGTATTTTGCCCCAAAAGTTCTGATAGTTTAGCTCAATCATGGAAAATATAAGCATTATGGTAGAAACACCAATGACATATCATTCCAGTAACATATCATTATAAAATTGTAAGAAATAAAGTGGAATAATGCATATGTCAAATAGACACAGCACACAGTAAGTCTCAATAAATTTTAATTATTACGATTATCTTAACAGCATAGGATCAACTTCAATTCAAAAACACATCAGTCACCTATATGCTTTTCTCTTACCCCAAGATCCACAATTAAGAACCACACATCCAACATATGCTTAGTCAGCTTACAGAACCAATTCCTTTGTAATTCTGACCATAACAATGACCACCGCTGAAATAGAAGTCACCAAGTGTAAGGAAATTTATTCTGAAGTTCTTTGGGGTTTTTGTCTATTTGAATATTAATTTCATAGTAATCTAAGCTAATGAGTTGGTGATAATACCAATAATATTTTCTAAATAGCTTTATATCATCTTCACTAATAATTTTTTCTTCTTTTGTTGTTCTATGCTTCTGTTTTTGTGTACTATATTAAGATCTTGCTTCTGTGGCCCTGCCTAGCCTGGAATGTTACTATGTAGAACTTAAAAACTTGGCCTTGGCCCTCAAACTATGCTTTGAAGAACCAGGAACCTTGAACTTGAAGTGACCTTCCTGTCTCTGACTTTGCCTCTGCCTCCTGAATGATGAAACTGCCACCATCCCCAGGATCTTCAACATTTTAAACACTAATGAATAATTTTAAATTAGTGCCTGCTTTGTTTTAAAAATTATACTCTGATGTCACATTTGAAATTTATTATCATATTATAAATATTTTTAATTTTTGTAAATTAGCATTAAATCAGCAATTTTAAAAAACGATTTGTGCTTTAATGTAGTATATATGTATATGTACACATATACATATATATACATAGATATACATACACATATACAATATAAATATACATATATATTTTATAAACTGAGATGTTATTTAAGGTCCAAAGCTAACAGAGCATAAAAACTATACGATTTGGTATGTATATTGCTTTATAAGAAGTATTTTTTTCAGTATGAAAAAAAAAAAAACAAATATCTCATCAGTCTCATCAGAGAAACAAAATTATTTTAAATTCCTATAGCTTTATGAGATTCGATATAGTTTATAAGTAGAAGTGGCACACCAATAAAGTAACTATGCATTGAACAAAGATCTCTTTAAACAAGAGAACACCGTTTTTTAGTTCCCACACAATAGAGTCATCTCTAAAGAAACATAGTTGCCATGTGTGGTAACCTAGACCAGCAACCCTGACCTTGTGAGATAGAAGGAAGATCAGGAAGAGTTCAAGGGCATCCCTGACTACAAAAGTTAGGATTCAGTCTGAGCTATACCATATCCTGTCTCAACAAAAACAAAACAAGCTGAGAAATAATGCATTTTCCCCCATCTCAGTACAAACCCACATACTCACAGCCAGACATGGTGACACAAGTCTTTAATCCTGGTAATAAGAGAGACCCGAGACGGACGGACGGACGGACGGATGGACGGACAGACGGGGGCGGACAGATGAACAGAAATATACCCAGGGTGGGGTAGAGGAGAGAGAAATATATCGGCCCCTCACTATTCTCTAAAACCAGGATTTCATAAAACAGAAACTACCAAGAAACGAATGGGTCAAGAGAAGCCTGAGAACCAAATGGAAACAGCAAAGGACAATAGGGACAACAAAATTATAGCACAAATATCACAGTCACATAATCTTAGAAGTCATTCTGTACCTAACTTCCTATGGAAAGTAATGCTCTACTTCAAGAGAGTACATTTCAATCACAGAAGTAAATTCCAGGTAATCCCAAATCTTTTAAATCTTTGAAAGAATCAAGAAAGATGTACACATAAACAAAATTTTTGTATCGAAAATAAATCTTTTATTAAATCAATTAAAAATAATTTGGGGGTGGCTGATGAGATGGCTCAGTAGTTAACAGTACTTGTTGCTTTCAGGAGGCTCAGCACCCATATGATAGTTTACAATCATCCATAGCTCCAGTTCCAGGGGGAGAGAATTAGATACTCTAGCTCCTTTCTTCTTTCTAACTTTTTTACATGTAGTTCCTAATTGTAGATGCGATTAACTATATATTTATGGGGTACAATGTAACAATGCAATATGGATATGCAAAGTACAAGTACCACATCATGGGCCAGGCAGTGGTGACGCACACCATTAATCCTAGCACTTGGGAGGCAGAGGCAGGCAGATTTCTGAGTTCAAGGCCAGCCTGGTCTACAGAGTGAGTTCCAGGACAGCCAGGGCTACACAGAGAAACCCTGTCTCAAAAAACAAACAAAACAAAACAAAAAAGTATCACACCATGGTTCAAAAGATCTCCATCTCAAGTATTCTGATTTTTTGAGGTTGTTTGGCTGTTTGGTTTTGTTTGGTTTTAGACAGGGTCTGTAGCTTTAGCTGTTCTGGACCTTGCTATATAGACAAAGCTGACCTCGAACTCACAAGAGATTCACCTGGGATCAAAGGCATGCAGCACCATGCCTAGCTATCTATCACTTTTTTTCAAAGTCCTCCTCAAGTTCTTTACTAAGTATGTAATAAATTACTATGAACTATAGTCACCCTAAACTCTAGAGCGCACTCCTATCTGCCTATTTAAATATCTGTCATCCAGTTGACCTCTACCCTGCCACACCTGTTTGTATTTAATCACATGTTTAACCTAGACTCACCAGAAGTCAGGCATTAAGGTAACTGATTAGTACAGTGGTTGAATGAAAATGGTCCCCATATTTGCAAGTTTAGTCCTTAGTTGATGAACCATTTGGGAAGGATTAAGAGGTGTGGCCTTGCTGGAGAAAGTGTGACACTGGGGATGGGTTCTGGAGTTTCAAAAGCCCACACCAGGCCCAAGGTCACTGTCTCTTCCTGTTGCCAGTAGATTAGTATGTAAAGCTCTCCTACTGCTCCAGATCCATGCCTGTCTGTTTCTTGTCATGATGACCATGGACTAATCCTCTGAAACTACACATAAGCCCCTAATTAAATGCTTCCTTGTATGAGTTTCCATGGCTATGGTAGTTATGGTATCATTTCACAGTAATACAACAGTAACCATGACTGACAATGTATCCTATTTTTTGGGAACCAATAAAAGAATACTAAAATTAAAAAAAAAAAAAAAACCTACTTTAAGAGCAGGTTATCATGTGGTACACACCTGTAATCCCAGCTACTTTGAAGGTGGAGGCTAAGGCATGAGAATCAGTCTGGGCAATTTAGGAAGATTCTGTATCAAAACAGAAGCAAAAGGGCTGGAGTGATGAAACACTTACCTAGGATATAAGAGGCTTTGGGTTCAATTTCAAACACAAAAAAAAATTTTAAAAACAGGTTATGAGACTATTAAAAAAAAAAAATCATGAGGGCCTGCAGAGATAGCTCAGCAGTTTAGAGCACTTGTTTTCTTGCAGAGGAGCTAGGTTCAAGTCCCAGCACCCATATGGCTCACAATGATCCCTAACTTCAGTTCCAGATGATCTGACGCTCTCTTCTGAGCTTCACAGGCACCAGACATGTACACAATACACAAACATACTTGCAGGCAAAAGCATTTATACACATAAAATAAGTAAATCTAAAACAAAATTTTTAAAAGGCAAATTCATGACAATATTCTTTTAGATGCAAGAAGGATACTAAGGGAACTCAAAGTTGTATGATGACAACCACAGCAGTGAAGCTGGTTGACAAGTACTTGCTTCACAAGCAAAAGACCTGAGTCTGGATCTCTAGCACTCGTGTAAGAGCTGGGTATACCAGTAGACATCTATAACCCCAGAACTAGAGGCAGGAAGAAAGGACAAGCAGATTCCAGGCTTGCTGGTCAGCCCGTCAGGCTGAAATGGCAAGTTCCAGGTTCAGTAAGAGCTCTTGTCTCAAAAATTAAGATGGAAAGACAGAAAAACACACCTAACATCAACATCAGCCTTCATACTCTCAGAAACAAGTGTACATACACACTTGTAAATCTACACAATACACACATATACACACAAAAAAATTAAAACACATAAATAAACATGCCTAGTAAAGTACTTGCATAGCAAGGATGAATTAGGGTTCTCATTACCTAAGTAAAAGTGCCAGGGTGACATGACCTTATAACCCCAATGCAAGGGGGTGTAGAAACAGGAAGAACCTGGAGTTTACTGGCTAGCCAGTCTAACTGAATTTGCGAGCTCTAGGTTCAGTGACTGACTCTGCTTCAAAAAAATAAAATAAGGTAAAAGGTACTTCAGGAAGACATCCATTGTCAACTTCCAGCATCCATGTGCACATGTGCAACAAACTCACACACAAAAACACAGCTGAGCTATATGATGGTGCAAACCCATAATACTAATGCCAAGGAGGGTGAGGCTGAAAAATTGTGAGTTCAAGGAAGCCTGGGCTATATGTAATACTTATTCTGCCACACTGTATTCGCAGTGGAGCTCAATGATTAGGCAGTAGAAGAGGAGGGAGCTGGGAGCTGGGAGAAAAAGAGAGGAGGTGGAGCTGGGAGAGAAAAAGAGGAAGGGGAGGGGGGAAGTAGAGGAAGGGAAGAACCATAAATGGGTCGAAAGCTGTCCTGGGTAGCAACTTCTATTGAAAGGTTAGATACTGGGTAACAACTCTAATTGTGTAGACATCTTGTTGATTGAGCATTTCTTTCTTTCTTTCTTTTTTTAACTTGTAGAAGTCTTTATTTTTTTTTCATAAATATATAAATCCTTTAGATAATCATTAAGCTTTAAGAGTCTCACTTCTACTGGGTACTTCGAGGATGGCAGGTATTGTCTGGGGTGCAGCAGAGCTTTGTGGATGCAGCATGGGGGATTGGCAGAGCCATCCCCCACGCTGGTGTCTCATGGGTGCCAAGGCCTGCACATCTAACTAGCCAGAGCCCCAGAGCAGTGGGAGCATGGTGGCTGCCCGGGAACCAGGCACGGTTTTCTAAATATCACCCCTACAGCAGTGATCCCTTTGTGTTAAATGACCCTTTCATAGGGGTCACCTAAGATCATCAGATGACAGAGATTTTTATATAACAATGCATAACAGTAGCAAAATTACAGTTATAAAGTAGCAGTGAAAATAATTTTATGGTTGGGGTCCCCACAACATGAGGAGCTGTATTAAAGGGTGGCGACATTAGAAACCACTGCTCTCTGTATATATTATGAAAACAAAATAAAATGTATTTGGACCCATGCGTAATTTTAATTCTCCCTGGCTTAGAAGGCAGAGACAAGAACTCTGTTGCAAGCTGGCTAGTTAGACTAGGCAATAGGTGAACTCTAGGTGCTGAGTGAGCCTCTACATCAATGAATAAGATAAAGAACAAAGAAGACTGCCCATGCCAAGTTCCAGACTTCACATAATACATGTGAACATACATAATACATGCTCACCACATACATATACAAAAAAAAAATCAGTAAGTGAAAGAAGAGCTAAATAAATGGAGAAATGTTTTATGTTCATCTACTGAGCCAATATTCCTCAAAATGAGCTCTAGATTTACCACTCCCTATCAAAAGCCATGCTGGCTAGCTAGGTATTGTGGTATATACCTTTAGTCCCAGTACTAAAGATAAGTGGATCTCTGTGAGTTCAAGGCCAACCTATGCCTACATAGTGAGTTCCAAAATAGCCAGAGCTATGTAGAGAGAGACCCTGTCTCAAAAACATGAAATTAAAAATTAAATTCTGCTTGATTTTTATAAAACCAAATAAGCCAAATCTACAATTCACTTGGAAATGCAAAGAACCTAGAATAATTAAAATCTTGAAAAAGAGGAACATATTAAGACAGCTACATTCCCTATTTCAAAACTTACTACAAAGCTACACTAATCAACATAGTTAGGAAATAGATTAATGGAAAATAAATAAACTGAGAATGTATCTCAGTGATATAGTCCATGCTTAGTACACACGTACACACACACACACAGAGGGGGTGTGGGAGAGGGAGAAGGAGTGAGAAAGAGAAGAGAGAAGAAGTAGGGAAGGGAGGGAAGAAGGGAAGGAAGGAGGGAGAGAGAGAGGGAGAGTGACACAGACAGAATGCACACACCCCGGGTTTCATCTAAAATAGAAATTGTAGGACCCCTCCAAGGGCTGCCGTGTGCTGCTGCTGCTGTCTGCCAAATAACATTTTTCTGTTTGTCTAAGATTAAAACATCCTGATGTAGGCATGGTGCCCCAGGCAGGGAATTTACACTTGACAGCCCATTGCCCCCTAGTTGAGTTCCTGTTTGTGTTTTTCCTTCCCTGGCTTGGCATATATATTGAACCTGCTCAGTAAAAGCTTTGGCATTCTCCCATAACGAATGACCGGAGTCAGTGTCTTCCTTTAATCCCCCAGGCCTATGCCCGAGCTCGGTACTGTGGCAGCACTGGCGCTGTCAGAAATATAAAATATAGTGAGCTAGGGAGAGAGCTCCATCAGTAAAATACTTGTCCCCAAACATATAGAACTATCATCCCTGACACCCACGTTAAAAAGTCCATCAGCACCAGGTATGACAGAGAGCACCTTAAACCCAACATTCCTGAGGCAGAGGCAAGAGAATCTTTATTAGTTCAAGACCAGCCTGGTCTATATAGCAAGTTCCAGGCCATTCAGTGATACCCTGCCTAAAGGAAGTAAATAAATTCCATACCTGTAAGCTCATTCTAAGGAGGTCAAGAAAGGAGAATCACTAGGGATTGCTTGCAAGCTATAAGGTACCCACAGTTAAATATAACTTGCACCCTCATCAAAGAAGCTTCTTTTCTCTGTGGACAGAGACCATTACAGAAAACTACAACTAGTCAAAAGGCAGAGAACAACCAACTGTGGAGTGCCCAACCCCAACTAATGTATTACACACAACCCTTATACCAATGGCTCAGGGAACATTGCACAAGATAGAGTGAAAGAGTCTAAGAGCCATAGAACTATATCTGCTACAAGACAAGCCTTCTAATATGATAGGGAAACTACACCCATAAAATGACAACAGTGTGGCTGCTTAAAGAAAACCTAAAAACAATGACAACACCAGTTGATGTGCCAACATAAATAGGGGAAATCACTTGGGATCCCACCCCTAGAGAGAGAACTTCAGTCAATTAAAAACTGTGGAGAGGGGAGACTTAGTCTTCCCCTAGAGACAAGCACCCTAAATGATTATCCAATACCAACTAGTCAGCCTCCTCCAAAAAAATAGACACATATAGGCAACACTAAATAGACTCAGTATGTCCACATACACACACATATATACATATGTTCACATACATATATATGTATCAATAATAAAGAATAAGAGACCATGAGTCTGAAAGGGAACAAGAGGAAATCATGGAAAGGGTAGGTAGGAAGGAAGCAAAATGGTGGGGAGGTGGCAAATGATTATATTTTAATTAAAAAAATATTCTCTGAAAAAGAAGAACATCACAAGGTGGATAGCAATTGCTATGCAATCCTCAATTTCTGACAGCCATGCACACATATACAAGTATACAGACATGCTCCTTCATGCACATGAACACACACATAGACACACAAAATTGTAATGAAAGCAGTCAAGACAGATATTTATGCTTATAATCAACTGATTTTCAGCAAAAGCACCAAGACAGAACAATACTAAGGGCAGCTTTTCTACAAGTGGCAAAGAGGCAATCAGATAACCAAGTACAAAAAAAAAAATCACATCCTGTAAAAATTAACTCAAAATCCATCACAGGCTAATTAAAAGAGGGAAACTATCTTAATGTCTTGAGCTCAGAATGTAAATATTCCAAAATAAGATAATAAAATTAAAATATACTAATGGTTGCAAAGCTCTATAAATAGACTTAAAACAACTGAATTATGTAAATGAAGTAAACATACTGATTGATCTCATCAACTCATTTCACTGGTCAATAGTCCAATTAGTTCAGAACATTAAGACACAGACACTCCACCAAAAGATGTGTATAATGACACAAGAGGTGCCACTGTCCTGTCTGGCAACCATACTACAGCTTGAAAGGAATACACCAAACTGTAGCTAAAATCAGGAAAAGTAAAAGAGAAACAAAATGAAACTGTTACTTGAAGTCTCACCTTACCTTTGGACTCCAGATAAGTAAGTTCATAAATCCTTTTTATTGTGCTCAAAGCAATCGAGTAGAGGGTTGCTGGGGTTTTTCTTTTGTTTTCTTTCTTTTGGGTTTTATCGGGTTATTGAGACAGGGTTTCTCTGTGTAGCCCTGGTGAACCTGGAACTTGTTCTGATTAACAGACTGGCCTGGAACTCAGAGATCTGCTTGCCCCTGCCTCACCAGTACTGGAATTAAAAGACTGTGCCCAACTGCAATTGGGCACACTATCACTAATACCAATCACAAAAAGATAATCAACAAGAATGTTCTAGAGTAGATTTCTTCTAATCCTTAAACGTATAGGTAGGATGATGGAGGAAGTAATCTAGATCCTGATGTGACTAATAGAAACCCAGTGGATAAGTTATCTTTATACTAAAGTTCATTTAAGAGTCTGAAAAGTAATCAACAATGGATTTATACAGTCCACATAAAATTTTTAAATGTTATTTTTATTTTTAAAGTTTTTTTAAACTATATTTCTAATTTTTCCCTCCAAAAACTAAAGATGTGCAACAACACTGAGACCACATTACAGCAAGACATCAATCAGCTAGAATGTCTGTTGCCCTCTGAAGTAAACAAAGGTTATTCTATAACCATCAATAAAAACATTTATTTAATACCTAGCTCCTCTATTTATCAGAACATAAAGTTAATTGCTACACAACAAATAATAAGACATAAGAGTCCATTTCTCAAGCTGTAACATTTAAATTAAAAATCAGAGGATGTACATAATGGTTTTATTATATACTTGTAATCCCAGTATTTAGGAAGATGAAGTAGGAAAATCTCAAACTCAAAACTAGCCTAACTAGCCTAGACTACACAGCAAGTTCTAGATCAGCCTGGCTACATATTACATAGGGGTGTTGTTGTTATAACAACAACAAACAAACAAACAAACCAGCTGGGTGGTGGCACACATCTTTATTCCCAGCACTCAGGAAGCAGAGGCAGCTGGGTCTCTGAATTTGAGGACAGCCTGATCTATATAGCAAGTTCCAGTACAGTCAGGACCACAAAAACTCCCAAAAGAAAGGGGATTTGTCAACTTGACTACATCTGGAATTAACTAAAACCAAAAATGGTGGGCACACCCATGAGGGATTTTTGCTTAAAGTGGGAAAATTACTTCTAATCCATATCTTTAAAGTAGGAAGATGTACTTTTAATCCAGATCTTGAGGTGAGAAGACATACTTTTAATCCAGATTTTTGTGTGTGTGTGAGTGTGTGTGTGTGTGTGTGTGTGTGTGATGGAAAAATTCCTTTCTCATCGGGGCCACATGTTCTGCTGAAAGCCTATATATAAATAAAGACATGGAAGAAGGAAGCCTCTGTTCTTTGCCTGCTTGCTGTCACCTTACTGATAAATCCATTCCTTCAATTACACTAGAGACTACTTTTTCAGGATTCTGGCATACTGAAGACCAGCTGAGACATCCAGCCTCATGGACTGCACAACTACAAATTCCTGAACCTTCCATTTATGGCAACCATTGTTGGATTGGCTGGACCACAGTCATTCTAATAAATCCCCATATACATATAAAAAGATTCACTCTATAAGCTCTGTTACTCTAGAGATCCCTGACTAATGCAAGACCCTATCACAAAAATAAATAAATAAATGCATGAAAACATATATTTGTCATTAGCCCAAGAGAGAAACATTATTCACTTAAATACCACTGAGTAGCTTTAGATGAATAGTAAAAATCTCCTACTCTACAGCAAGTTCCTGAAATATGCCAAAATATTAATTGTTCTGTATCCACTGTCTGATAAGTAAACACACAATTGAAGACAAAAGGAAATGGTTTTAAATTGCAACATGATAAATATAAAAGTGGAGAACTTTGAAATGCTAGGATACACCAGTGTCCTATTCATCAAAATTTAACTGAGAAGCAGATTTGGAAAAGAAATTACAAGATATGGTAACTTTCAGCAGGGCAGTGGTGACGCACACCTTTAATCCCAGCACTTGGGAGGCAGAGGCAGGCGGATTTCTGAGTTTAAGGCCAGCCTGGTCTACAGAGTGAGAGTTCCAGGACAGCCAGGGCTACACAGAGAAACCCTGTCTTGAAAAACCAAAAAAAAAAAAAAAAAAAATAGTAACTTTCAAAGGAATTTAACAGGTCGGTCAAGCTACATGAGCAAAGTTGAGAAGCAACATTCTATGAAGCCAGATGTTACCACTTACTATCTGGACAACTCTGGAAAGGCTGTTTTTTAACATTAGAAAGTTATCTTTTAAAGTAACAAATATTTAATCAGTAAAAAATAAATAAATAAATAAATAAATAAAAGAACAAAAGGTCATAGAACATGTTTTAAGCTAGGTACAGTGGTATGTGCCTTTCTACTGGGGAGGCTGGGATAGAAAAATCACTTTGAATCCCGGAATCCAACGCTAACGTGGGCTACACATGGAGATCTTATCTCTCAAAACAGGGAAGAAAGGGGGCTTGAGAGATGGCTCATCAGTTAAGAGCACTGGCTGCTCTTCCAGAGGTCCTGAGTTCAATTCCCAGAGACCACATGGTGGCTCATAACCATCTGTAATGTGATCTGATGCCCTCTTCTGGTGTGTCTGAAGACAGCTATAGTGTACTCATGTAAATAAAATTAATTTAAAAAAGAAAAAACAGGGAAGAAAGAATGTATGTATTCCTACTTTAATACGCCTAAAAAATGGAAAAAGTTATGTCAACATCAACATAGACTAGAGCCACTGGAGAAGCGGGAGCATCAGTTAAGAAAATGCTTCCATAAGACTGTAGGACATCCTCTTAATTAATGATTGATTGAGGGCCCAAACCACTGTGGAGTGGTGCCACCTCTGGGCAGGTGATTCTGGAGTCCATAAGAAAGTAGCTTGATCAAGCCATAGGGAGCAAGGCAGTAAGCAGCACTCCTCCAGGAGTATCAGCTCCCACTGTATCAGCTCCCCACCTCCAAGTTGCTGCCTTCTTTGAGTTTATGTCTTGACTTCCTTCACTGATGAACAGTGATATGGAAGACAAATAAACCCTTCCCCCTCCCCCAACTTTCTTTTGGTCATGGTGTTTTATCACAGTAATAGTAACCCTAACTAAAGTAATACCCCAAAAACATAGAATGAAAATTCCACTAGAGACTAACTCTCTACAAATGAAGGTTCGCAGGGCTTACACTTCTGTAATTTCATGACTCACATATGTCTCATGTTCTGCTGCTTGTTTCCTACTTTTCACAATTTTGGAAGATTTAATTCAATGTACCATTAAGAAAAAGATTGTTACCCCTCACAGAGGTACAGACCTATAATTCCAGCATGCAGGAGGCAGAAGCAGGAGGATTTTAACAAGTTTTCTGCCAGTCTGGTCTATGTAGACAGAATCAGATCAAGTAAGTATACATAATGAGAACCTGTCTTAAGACAGAAAGATAGGACAAAGGAAGGGAAGGAAGAAAGGAAAGAAGAGAGGGAAGGAGGAAGAAAAAAGATTGAACTGGATAATATTTTTGTCAGCAATGTGCCTGCCATGCAAGCTTGACGATCAGACTTCAGTCCCCAACTCCCACATGAAAGGCATGTACCTGAACTCCAGTGTTAAGAAGGTAGAGACATGAGGATCCCTGGAGCTTGCTGGCCAGCCATTCTAGTTGAATACACGAGTTCCAAGTTCAGTAACAGATAGAAATATGGATGGATGGATGGATGGATGGATGGATGGATGGATGGATGGATGAATACTGGGCAGTGGTGGTACACACCTTTAATCCCAGCATTCAGGAGGCAGAGGTAGGAGGAGCTCTCAAGTTGGAGGCCGGCCTAGTCTACACAGAGAAACCCTGTCTTAAAAAAAAAAAAAAAAAAATGGGGCCAGTCATATGGCTCAACTGGTATAAGCACGGGGTGACAATCTGATTTTGATCCCTAGAATACACAAAAAGTCAGATGTCCTGACTCATATCTGTAATCCCAACACTCCTTCAGCAAGCTAGGAGACAAAAAGAGAATCACCCTATAGTGCAAGGGCCAGCTAGACTAAACTACACAGAGCGGACAAACAGTAGGAGAAATGGAAGTGGAAGGAGAGGACCACCTCCCAAAAATCTGCCCTCTGACTTCCACACCTGTCCCTGGCATGCTCACCCACACTTACATATACATGCTCACACACAACAGTAAAGAAAATATGGTAAATAAGTAAATAAGGTAGAGAGTGATTAAGGACAACACTGGACATCAATCTCTGGCCTACATATAAACATACACTGATGCACAAATACATACATAAATACACACACATACATACACTAGTGCATAAATACATAAACACACATACATACATATAGCAGTGCACAAATACATAAACACATACATGCATACACACATACAAAAAAAGTTAATCAACTCTCTGCACAGACTGAATGAGAAACCAATGAGAATGAGAAACAACAAAAAATGTGTTTGCTTTTAAGGTTTTTTTTTTTTAAGTGTAAAAAGCTTTTTTAGTTAGATGAAAAAAGAGTAAAATCCACTGGTGGAGGGTCAGCCATGAATATTTATCAAGACTAATAATGACTTCTGTGTCCTTGAGGAAAGCAATGCCTAAGGTACAAATACCTGCTTAGAGATGAAAACAACTACACGCCAATTCATGTGACAGATATATTCCTGAAAAGACTAATCCTAAAAACCAAAGTGTAGCAATCTATATATTTAATTTTCCAGTATCTTGATCTCCAATCTTTGAAATGGCACATATGAATTATGTTATTTAGAGAGGAGTTAAATAATAAGGCCACTTGGTCCACTGCCTGGCACAGAACAATGTTCTTCCTTGGAACAGAATCACAACTCACACCATGTCCACTAAGAAATATTAGATGCAACAATACTAGCAGTGAGATGAACTAGCTGAACCACCAACACCTTGGTTCCCATAATTTTCTTAGAGCCCATATTTTGATCATAAAAGGTACTCTAAATGATGACAGAAGAAAGAACTGCCATTGGCTCCTCTCAGCCACTCTGCCCACCATACTCAAAAGAGGGGAAGCTGCTGAAAAGGATGTAAAAAGGGACAGACTTTCCATGTTTCTATACTGTCAACATGCAATGATGACAGGCCCAACCTTAGAATTCGTATCAAGACTACCCTTCAGCAAACTATTAATAAAAAATTTACATTTTCTTTAACGATAAAAATGCAAGTGATTCCTGTTTGGTCATCCACCCCAACATAACACACTGTAAAGAATAGAGGAGTCTGAATCTTCCTGCCAAAAACTGTTGTGTTTTCACACAGAAACAACTAAGTATGGACTATATCACTACAAGATTTCTGTGCACCATCCAAACTACATCAGGTTCAGAAGGAGAAACCAAAATTAAATTTTTAAAAATTTGTTTTTTGAGGTAAAGGGATAGATGAATTTCCGTTTCATCTGGAAGCTCACTGTTGAAAGTTTCAAACACACAAAATATTCCCAAAATACTGAAGTTGGATGATGGATGCCAGAGTTCACTGCACTACACTATTCTAATATTCAATAACATATACATTTCAATCATTAGTTTCAAAATGTGTGTATATGTATGTGACTATCAGTATTTATATCAAAAGTCACTATACAATAATCTAATAAAGAAATAAAATATGGTTTAAAGTTTTATGCTTCAAAAGAAAGTGAATTTCACCTATACCTATCCTGTTATTCTAGAACCTGTATTGCAAATAACCAGACTAAAAGTAAAGGCCTAATACAGGAAATAATTAAGTGCCTGAAATAAAACAAATCTAACCTTGAAAATATAGAGGCAAAAAGGATGGCTACTAAACAGGTATTACAACTACTGCACATTTATATCTGGCACCATGTATTATCTTCTAACACTGGTTGAGTGAAAGAAAATTACTTTAAAGCCAAACTCCTTTTTGATTCTTTTAAGTTGACAAGCAACAGAAAATTAAAGTCTAAAAGGTAACTTCTAAAAATGGAATGGAGAGAAAAAGAAAGTACTCATATCCACTTAAAATAAGTCATTGCCCACCATAGTATAACCAACAACTTCCAATGACCAAATCTGATAAATTCTTCCAATGATAAACACAAATTAACAAAATCGTCAAGCTCATACTGTGGCTGCCTCAGGCCTTTTTCAAATTGTCATTCAATTATCACAAGATAACCCTAAACCCACTCCAAAATTTAACTAACCTTGATTAGTTGTTTCTAAAACTAAAAGTAGCCAAAATTTCTAAAAATACTAATTTGCAATAAGTTAGCCTATATCAGTACTATGAACATGAATTCTGTGATTAAAACTATAGCAAAATGTAACTTAGGCAAAGACTCACATTAGCCCCCCAAGACCAAAAAAAAAAAAAAAAAAAAAAAAAAAAAGTAACTTATTCAGAATATGAATGGGAAATGCAAGCTTAAACATACACTTCTAAGAGGTAAAAAGTTACAGCCAAATTCTCCATTGAATACTTGACCCACACACACACACACACACACACACACAAAGACACAATTATACTTCCACACCAACAATTGCTTAATTAGCACAAAAGTGCTCATGTTCATTCAAAACCTGAAGCATCAAATTTTGCATAATTCTCTTTAAACTGAAATACAAGTAATTGCTTCATTTAGGTCAAGTAGAATTTTGTCTCTATCCGTGGAAAAAGCCATTAGATTGAGTGAAGCACATGACCCCAGCTTCGTCTTGTTCCCCAACTCACCGAGAAAAGTATATGCTTATAAAATATTTATCTACTTACCAGGTTAAAGACAGTTTCTACAATATCCCTATTGGACACTTCTCCAACTTCAACCAACCCCGTGAGCACGGCGAATTTCATTCTGATGCCCCTGATGGGGAGCCCCGGCTTCAGAGATAAGGCACCCCCTTCCGCGGGGGTTTCTTCTTTCCCTCCACCTCCCCCGTCATCACCTGTTGGTGGCCGGGAAGGGGCACGATTGTCTTCACTAGCCATTAGTAGTCCACGAGAAAGGACAAGTCAGAGTCACCCTGAGCCAGCAGTCGCTGCACTGAGAGGCGGCACAACACACGCAAACGCTAAACCAAAAAGGGTCTCTGTTCCAACTTGAGGAGAAACCCCAAAAGCAGGAAAAGTCCTTGGCGTCGCCCTCCTCCTCTTGGAGACTATTTGTCCAATCTCACTCCCGGAGGCTGACAACAACGCCAAACCCTATTGGAAGATTAAACATTTGTTAAATAGGGTAAGTCTGTCGTGGGATTTTTTAGGGAGGAGAGGGAAATAGTTACTGTCTGTCAAATAAGTTACTAAGGGCACCCCAGGGCCAGCCGGCCGCTCCTCCCGGGCTGCAGAGCCGGGTCCGCCGAAGGCGGGTCCTCCAGGCCGGCGAGCGGGTTCCCTCCTCCCCCACCCCGCGCAGGTGGTGGGCGCAGGGCAGGTGCACCGCGGGGAAGTGTCGCGGGCAGCGGAGGGGGCCCCCCGCGACCACGGAGGTCCAAAGTTCTTCCTCACCCAGAGACTCCGGCCTCGTCCTCACCCCCGCCGGGGCGCAGCCAGACGGAGGTGGCGGCGGAGATCCAGGGCAGGAAAAGGCGGGGGAAGGGGGCGGTGATTCTCCTCAGCGCTCGGCCCAGGGGGAGGAGTGGAGCACCTCGCCCGGGCACCTGAGCTTCGCTGAGGAGAGGAAGGGAGGCGTGTGCTGGGGCGGGAAGGCAGGCCCGACGCGACTGCGAGGCGGGGGCGGGGGAGAGCAAGGTCAATGCACCTGGTCGCAGCCTTCAAGTTTCCCTAGTCCGCTCCCCGGGAGCCCGCGGCTGCCTAGAACTCCATGGATTCCTAGGCCGCCCCACCCCTGCGCTCAGCCCTTGCAAAAGCAGCTACTGCAGGCCCTAGCGACGCCGCGGCTCGTGCTGCTGCGGTGGCCGAGGATGCTACTGCCACTGATCGCCGGGCCACGGCGCGCGGGACTACCCCTGTGCCTACTGAAGCTGCTCCTCGCCGCCATGACAGCGCCGAGGGCCGCCGGGCGCGGCGTGCGCGTGCGCGAGCGCGCGGGGTGGCGGGGCGGGCGGGCGCCCAGGCGGAGGCGGCTCGGTAGGGGACGTGCGGGCGGGCCCGGGAACCGCGAGTGAGCAGGGGAGCCGAGCACGCGCTCCCCGGAGGTGCCACGCGGGCGGGAGCGCGCCTCGGGAGCGCGCTGCTCAGGTAATGCGGCGAGCGGCGCGCTTCCCCTCGTACTCTCCCTTAGACTGTGCTTCGGGGAGAGCGAGGAGGGTGTTGTTAAGCTAGGGCTGGTCTCCGGGCGCCGAGGGAACCCGCCCCACGTTGTCAAGGTGTCTTTTTGTTGGACTTGGAGAAGGACACCTGAGGGACTTAGGAGTCGTTGAGGTGGCGGCGTTGGAGCCTCCAGGGAGCAGTCTCCACCCCTGGCTGAGCTCAGCTGCTGCCCGCCCGCGGCGCTGGCGTAGACTGGGAAAGATTTCCACTGGGATGCCCTGGCAGCTGCCCGGCTCGGAGGGGAGGGACAGCGACTGGGAGGATTCCTTGCCTTGCAGCTGCCGCCCCAGCAAAGCTCTCCCACATTCTAAGGAGGATTCATTCCTCAGACAGCTGCTCTGAGCAGTGAAGGCGGGATTCACGGGGCTCTGGAACTGGGAAAGGGAGTTCCTCTCAGTTTTCCAGTGTGAAAGTTAAGTTTGCCTCATTAAAGATGCTTTAAAAATATATAGATAGATGAGGGTTTGAAGCCAGTACAAATTGTCGTAGTCTAATACTCTCATTCTCTTCACTGCCTCTGATAATGGCAAAGCTTTAATCCTGGCGCATCAGTAGAAAGTAAAATGAGCATAGAGGAGGTAGTTTTTCAACCTATTATTATTATATGGGATAAGACTTTAAAGTACGTGCTGGGCAGTGGTGGCGCACGCCTTTAATCCCAGCACTTGGGAGGCAGAGGCAGGCGGATTTCTGAGTTCCAGGCCAGCCTGGTCTACAGAGTGAGTTCCAGGACAGCCAGGGCTACAAAGAGAAACCCTGTCTCAAAAAAGCAAAAACAAAAAAAGAATTTAAAGTACGTGTCTAAAATACTTCTAGGTTCCTAAAAATAAAAGTGAAGCAAAAAAAAAAAAAAAAAAAAAAAAAAAAAAAAAAAAAAAAAAAAAAAAAAAAACGGGATGAACTAAACAAAGTACTCTGAAGAAATCCAAAAACCTTACATCAGTTTGAGAAATGAAATGATTCAGTGGAAAAGGAATTATTTGAAACATCCTTGAAAATAGACAGTTTTAACTATCACATGAATACTTGAAAGAAGCAAACATCAGAAAAGATTCTAGCAAAGAAGTGTGTTTAGTGTTGCACCTTTTTAAAATACTCAATAAGATGCTTCTTAAAGGAAACTAGGTTGCCTCAAAATGGATTTACAAATTCCAAAGATAAGGCAGACATTTTTCTAATTCTGTGAATTGCTGATTTGTGCTGATTGGGGTTGGAGGTAATATTACTGGTCTCCTGTTGCTAAAATCCCTGAAAGGAGAGGTGGGAGAGGAAACTCCTCAGATGTCATTGTGTAAGTCTGAAATAAGGGAGTGAGAGGTCCCTGCAGGATCAAGAAAACATTCACTTGACCTACCAATTTCTATTTTTGAATGTGGGAGCCATGATTAGGCTACCAAAATCATCTGGTAAGATTTTTGTTTCCTTGGGTTTGGGCATATAGTTTAAGTTACTATGGTTTATAGTTTGTTGATAAATACCTTCCAATGAAAGAAGCAGAAGGATAGCAAGAATGAAAATGGTCACAGCCCCATGGTCTCAAGGATCCAGGCATGTGTCTCATGCATTTCTGAGATTATTGGTAATGCTCTTTTACCTGGGAAACAGAAGTAGATACAAGTCAACTATCTAACTATTTCAAAACAAATTACACACTTTAAAAAGTCATTTCCAGTACTTTTGTCACTGCCTGCTTTTCTTAGGAGGTTTACTGCAAGAAGAAGCACAATGAAAGCAGAAGAGGAAGCTGGGGCTAGCCCAGCCCTGGTTAAAGTACAATCCCCATAGATTGCCGTTTAGATGTATAACATCCTGAAGGATGCTTCCAGCTAAACTGCCTGCCCATCAATTCATAAGTTTTTTAATATACTGTGTATTGTAAGTACTCTATCCTATACTAACGGGGATTAAATCAAACCCTGAAGTCATCTGCTTTAATCCTGAAAGCTCTTGCTACCATTGGAAGTGAGGAAAATTCTGCTATCATGGATATTTTGGTATGAAAACAGTTTTTTATCAGTTAGATGTAATGGAAGTTTGTCTAGTTAAAAGCCTTCATATGAGCTATCAACAGCTAAGTTTATAGCTGTGTCATACATACAAGGGAGAAAGGAGAGAAAATGGAGGGAGATGAGAAAATTGGAGAAGGTGTAAGCTTACCTTCTGCAAAGGTAACATTCACTTGACCTACCAATTTCTATTTTTGAATGTGGGAGCCATGATTAGGCTACCAAAATCATCTGGTAAGATTTTTGTTTCCTTGGGTTTGGGCATATAGTTTAAGTTACTATATCTGGTTTATAGTTTGTTGATAAATACCTTCCAATGAAAGAAGCAGAAGGATAGCAAGAATGAAAATGGTCACAGCCCCATGGTCTCAAGGATCCAGGCATGTGTCTCATGCATTTCTGAGATTATTGGTAATGCTCTTTTACCTGGGAAACAGAAGTAGATACAAGTCAACTATCTAACTATTTCAAAACAAATTACACACTTTAAAAAGTCATTTCCAGTACTTTTGTCACTGCCTGCTTTTCTTAGGAGGTTTCTGAAACTGAAACTTAGTTCCACTTTCTTGTTGCCTTTTAATTTGTATCTATCTGATATCAATGTCTTGGGATTAAGTCCGAAGATTTTTTTATATATATATAATTTTCCTTATCTTAAGCATACATTAAAACCATAGCAGAAAACAAAAGAAAGAGAGGAGTTAGGTGTGGTGTTCGGGCCTATAATTCTAGCTAAGCCTTGATGATCTCAAAGTCAAGGCCTACCTAGACAAGTTAATGAAACTAAAAAGTTATAAATGTGTTGAAGGAGATGGCAAGTTGACTCAGAAGTTAGGAGCACTTGCCACCACCATTTGTTAAGAGGACTGGGATTCAGTTTCCAGCACCCCCCTTGGGACTCACAACCATCTGTAACTCCAATTCCAAGAGATCTGACACCCTCTCCTGACCTCTGTGGATACCAGGCATGCATGTGATATATACCTCAGGTCAAACACTCATGCACACAAAATAATAAAAAAAAAATTTAAAAAACAGTTGGGAATATATATCACATTAGTAAAGAATGCTTTCCCAGCCTGTATGAGGTCCTGGGTTCAGTCCCCAGTACAGAGAGAGAGAAAGAGGAAAGGAAGGTGAATTCAGAACAGGAAGCTTTTTGCATAACTCAGAAGAACTCAAGCAAAAAGAATGTAATTTCATACTGAAATCAAGATTATTGATCTATGAACTCTTACCTACATACAAAGAAAAAAATGAGAACAGAGATGAGATGGAATTTTCTTTTATCAGAAAAACAGTCCACCCAATTGTAACTTCTTGGCATTGTGTAAATATATAGGTTAAAAGATAACTTACACGGAAAGTACAACCTATGTGATTGGCAGTGCACCGGTGTGTACCTCCAGATTTGAATTTTAACTATTCTTTAACACTATGAAAACATAGGCTGAAAATTCATGTCTCTAACTTGCTTCTTATTGTAAGAAAGGCAAACATTTTTTAAGTTATTTCTTAAATTACATCATTCCTACCCCCCTTTTCCTCCAAAATTTAAGACTGTTTCTTCCTTAATTATTGCTGAACTTGAAATTACTGAGTCTATTTAGTGTTGTTCATAAGTACATGTATTTGTGGTTGGTCAAGAGAATTGGAATTAGTTTTCTCCAGACCTGAGCCCTCTGGCAGATTATGCAAACATTACTTTTATTATTAAATACAACTTCAAAAGTTAGTAGTATTTATTACTGACTTTTGTTGATTGGTTGAGTTTTAGAGACTTTCTTGCTATGAAGCACTAGCTGGTCTCAAACTTGCTCCAATCTCCTTTCAGCCTCATAGGTGCTGAGATTAAAGTGTGTACTACCACACCTCCTAAGTAATGTGAAAGAAAGTAGTTCGTGCATCCTGTTCCTTCCTGATAGTGCCATTAGACTGCATGAAATGTTCTACCCTGAGATATCACTCCAACACTAAATTTTTTTTTCAGTGTTGGAGATGGAACCCAAGCCATTGAGAATACTAAACAAGCACTATCACTGAGCTACAATCCTGTAACTAAATCTATATGAGCACATATCACTAGGGAAAGTAACTACATTTGTCAGTTTTAGTCTGAAATTCTGGCCTAGCTAAGGTCTCTGAAAAACAAAGATTTCCTTTGAAAGGAGATGTTTGCACTTTTTATGCTCGGAATAAGACTGGAAAGTAGACTATTTGAACTACTTGCTAGTCTCCAAGTGGAGAAGAAAATTATGTCTGCATATGGTAGTGTGCTTGGAACAATCTCTCTTAGGACCCAAACTATTAGACAAAACCACGTAGAATAGTATCCAGGCCCATCAGCCAACATCCCAAGCTGTTTATCTAGCAAACAACCATACCCAACTACCTGCCATGTGAGTAAATCCATCTTGAATGTTCTAGTCACAGCCCTGAGAAGATTACAGCCCTAGCCAACGTGTATCAGAATTCATACAGAACCTGTTGACCCACAGAGAATAGTAGATACTTGTTGATGTAAGCAACTGGGTCTTGAATTATTTGTCATCTAGTCTGAAGACAAAACATCAGGTAAAACAAATTCTCAAGTTTTGAGTTACCATCACTTTGTCCAGAAGAAAAATGTTCAAATACTGCAGGTCATAGCTATGCTGCAATTCATATTCCCTATAACTGGGCCTGCATGTTGCAGAAGGTTTTCACTATGTTTAGTCAGAGAACAAGAAAAAGATGATTTGTATGGAATCACATTTGGGGTTAAAAGATAGAAGAATTTGGCACTAGGATTTTCTTTCTTTCTAAATGAGAACTGCATTTAGTTTTATTAAAGGAAACACTCATTTCCTTACAAGTAATCCAAATTGTTTTCTTTGCAAAGAAACATACATTCTCAAATACACTAAATGAAAATGAAGAAAGTATTGAGCAAAGGCGAAGTATCTACTCTAATTGACAGTAGGCTGCACCTTTTAGAATGTATCCTCTAAGGCACTGGTTCTCCTTCCTAATACTGCAACTCTTTAATAAAGTTCCTTATGTTGTAGGGACCCCCAACCATGAAATTATTCCTTTGCTACTTCATAACTGTACTTTTGCTACTGTTATGAGTTGTAATGTAGATATCTAATGTGCAAGAAATCTGACATGTGAGCCCTCCCCCAAGGGGTAACAAACCACAGGTTGAGAACCACTGCTCTAAGGGAGTGAAGGGGAGAATATAACAGAAGTTTAGTAATAGAGTCCTGTCTCAATATGTGTGAGGACCTAGGGTCAGTCTCTAGTAACACATGCACAGAAGGAAGCCTGGGAAGAGCAAGTTGTTCATTACTGTATATTAGATGGAACTAGAAGTTAAGCTGAAGAGACAGAGAGACTGTGGTAAACTTGTTTAAGGACCAGATTCTATGCTAAGAACAATCATCTATCTGCCTGGGAAATATTATGAGCAATAAAGTGTGGGGCCATGAAGAGATGGTTTGGTCTCCCCAGTAGAGCACTGGGTTTGAGATAGCCGGAGACCCAACAGGTGACCCCTATGAGGGACATGGCCTGTGAGGGACGGCATATATCTCCCCACGCCCCGGATTCCAGACTCCTCCATGTGGTCCACATCCTTCATTAACCTGGGCCTTGCAGGCGCGTTTGGCTCAATAGCTCCTCCCAGAGAGGTTTTGCTTCACCATCTACAGCTACAGGTAGAGGGTGTGACTAACAGGCCTCTTCATGAGTTATCTAAAGACAGGAGAGGAGGCACCATCCAGACCCATCCACATTCGCCATGAACAATAAAGCTTTGAACTCTTGGGCTCCACGTGTCTTCTGGGGCCTTCCGCCAGGTTTCCAGCCTTTGGAACCGGATTTTCTCATATCTATTGGGACCCACAGTCATGTGGCCAGCACACAGGACTTCCCGACCCAGCCTCTCCGCAGGTTCCCACGCGAGTTTGTTCCCACAATAACAGAATTTTACTAGCCTCTTAAGAAAGTCACTGAAACTTCCAGCTCCCACTCCATATTTGGTAGAATCAGCCATTGTATAGTATTGGTAGATTGTAGTTTCATACTGCTTTATAATTTGCACAAAGTATAAATATAAAAAAATTGTATGGAATAAGATGAGTAGCATCCATTGAAGTTGGGTGATTCATTCTATGCTTTTCCTCTGAATGTTGAGAAAATAAAGATAAAATATCAGTGTCATCCATCTCCTCACAGACACATGCCACAATATCTTTAGTAAGGAGTATGAAAACGTAGATATTGTTCATCTGTAACCATATACATAAAACATGTATGCTATTACTGTGTGTTGCACATTGTTCTGGAAATGTGATATGCTATGAATATATTTGAGCAGCTAGTTTCAAACATAGAAAATGCCATCTTGAGTTGTCATAGCCTAGTTCAGTGGGTCTTAGTGATCGGTCTTTATATTCACCTGGAACCTTTTTATTTTTCCCAAATTTTTATTATTTGGGAATTTCACACAATGTACCCTATCACACTTGCTTCCATTCCTCCCAGGTTTACCCTCCCACATTTGTGCCCCAAAAAAGAAAGAAAGAAAGGGAGAGAGAGAGAGAGAGAGAGAGAGAGAGAGAGAGAGAGAGAGAGAGAAAGAAAGAGAGAGAGAGAGAAAGTCAGTCCATAAACTCATTGGAGTATGGTCAAACTCCCAGTGGCCCCTTAAAGAGAACTGAGTTGTTTCCCACCCCACCCACCTCCAGAAGCCATCAACTATGAAGAGCTACACTTCAGCCATCCTTACCACAATTTTAAGGACTCTCTTCAATAGCTTCATGTCTGGACTGTTTCTTTTGGGGGCAGGGGTTGGAGGGGATGGGAATGGCACAGAAGCCTCCAATGTTTCTCATTCTCAGTTATGAGTCCGCAGTCATCAAAACCAGGGCAAAAGAAGCATCCCTGCCTATAGCTGCATATCAACATGGTTGGCTCAGCATGGTTTCCAGTGGCAACACAGATGTCTTTTGAGTAGACCTAACCCAGAAAATGAACCATTCTTTATCTCAGATATCTTGATGTTGCTCAGAATCAGAGTGATCATGTTATTGATATCTCTGATATCTCTCTCTCTGTCTCTCTCTCTCTCTCTCTCTCTCTTGCTCTCTCTCTCTCCGTGTGTGTGTGTGTGTGTGTGTGTGTGTGTGTGTGTGTGTGTGTGTTGAAGAGGCTGTAGGTGCAGGACCTGCAGGAGCTCCAGACTGCTGCACACCATCTTGTCCTTCCTGTGAGCCACTTTGCTGACACCTCAGGCACCATGCCCAGTGGTGGCAACAACATACTCTTTTGTCCACCACAGCTGTATTTACATATCTCTAATTCTCCTTCTCTCTTCCATATGCACCACTCCATTTCATTCTGCCATCTTTTTTCCTATTTGACCTTACTCATTGAAACCTTTAATGTCACCTAACACCTTTTTTCAATCTCAGTGCCTACACCCATTAAATTAGAATCATAAATAAAATCCAGACATCAAGATTTTATTACAGCTTTCTGAGCAATTTGTTTGTTCATTTGTTTATTTGCTTTTCTTTTAGTTCTGATTGCTTTGTTTTATGGTGTTTTGTTTTATTTAGCATGGTCTCAGTATGTAGCCATGGCTGGCCTGTAATTTGCTATGTAAGACAGACTGGCCTTGAACTCGAGATCTGCCTGCCTCTGCCTCCCAAGTGCTGGTATTACAGACATGGACCACCACAGTGACTCTAGTTAATTCTTATGTGAGACAAAGGCAATAACCACTGAGATCCTTCTTTTTTTTATTTGATTTCATAATAGTCCTTTGATGACATATATAAAAATGAGTTTAATGAGATTCCTGCTGTTTGTGTTAGTGTTTTTTGTTAGTGTTCTTTGTTTTTGTAGTATTTTGTAGACCACGTCTTACTGTATAGCCTAGATTGGCCTCAAGTTTACTGTTCTCCAGCATCAGCTTCCTATGTGACAGGATTACAGGCATGTATAAACATAGCACAGGGCTTATGAGGAGCTATCATTTAGGGGGTTTGGTTTGTTTATTAAACTGAAGTCTTATTCTATTGTCCAAGGAGGTCTTGAACTCCTGGCTTAAGTGATCCTCTTGCTTCAGCCTACTGAGTAGCTGGGACAAGAAGTGTGAGCCACTGCTCCTAACTGTGTCTAATGTTATGTAAAATCAACTTGTACAAAGATTTTTAGTTTCACCTATTAAGGTTACTGGAAATAACCTATACTACCACTAAAACTGGACTTTTTCCTAAAGGCATTAGTTCTCTAAATGAGGAGGAAAATATAAGAGTTCTGTGTAAAGGAAAATGCATTTGCTAGATTTCAACACAAGACAAGCATGGTGCAAAACTTTTAAATACTTGATTTCTGCAACAAATGTATTAGCAAATTAGAAGTTATAATTAACATTATAATTATAAAATTATTATTTCCAGAGTATAATGGAAATTAATGAAACTGCAGTAGAAGAGGGAAAATTGTATGCTGTAAGGTAAAACTAAAAGGTCTTTGTTCCTCAGCTAAATTAAACTTTCTTTAATGAAGGTTGTCTGTCAGTAAAACTTTGTGTTTAAGCTTTTTGAAACAGATTTTGCTTATGTCATTTTAATTAGTTGAGAATACACTAATACAGAAAGTAACACTTCTAAGTACTGAAGATCTATTTCTAGTTACATGACTCAAACTGTAAACACTTAAAAGAAAGAAAATTCCATGAACTGCAGTCCTGGAAAATGAGGTGAGACTAGCTTGAGTAGAAACAAGTCTAGTCAGCGACCTTCACATACTCATTTCATTCTGCCTTCGTGCTTTCTTTACAGATAGATGGCAATTAAGAAAAGAATTTATTTTTCTGGTTTTTTATTTTCCCATAGCCGTTATTAGGCAAGGCTAACAAGGTGAAAAGAATAAGCAAACAGATGTATTTATTATTGTGCACATGAACATGATGGGTATGTGGAGACATTTGCCTGTTACATTAGATGGATGATTGACAGAGGACAGCTATGTGGAGCCATTTTTTCCATTCCACCATGGAAGTTCTGGGAATTGAACTCAGTTTCAAGTGGCCCAAGCTGACTCCAAGCAAAAAGATTTTATTGTTTCTTGTTTTAAGTTCCCAAATATCAACTTGAGCAACATAGTAAGTTGTCTTTGTACAAAATAATAAATAATAAGTAAGGACAAAGAAATACAAACAAAGTAGGAAACTCAGCATCAAACCAGACCTCATAATCAGAGGTCAAGGTCATTCTCAGCTGTACAGAGGCCAGAATGGACTACATGAGACCATGTCTCAAGGAAATAAAATGACAACAATCACAACAAAAACCATACAAAAATAATTTCTCATATACATAGCCAGTAAGATGTAGAAGCAGTATTTAAGTGAGGTGTTTGGTACTAAAGCCTCTGCTCTTGCTCCTAAAGTTCTAGAATTACAGGCATGTGCCATTTCAACTGCTCTAGTGAAATTACTGAATAAATTATTGAATTTTGCATTTCTTCATCTATAAAATGTTTATACCAAGAGGATTTCAGTAATGTTCTTAGCATGGCAGGCCACAGGCAATCAGTGCCTAATAAAAGTAAGCAAATTTATGATAAATTAAGCATAATTATTTTAAAAGTTTGGAAATCCATTTTCTGGTGCACTTGTCTGTTCAGTGTCTTATCTACCAGCTATCTGATGAGCATCCTTGACAGTCACATAAAGTTGTTTGGATTACAGAGCCTATTTATTTCTTAAATCAAAAGAGGGCATTTTTTTTTTTTTACATATTTTCTGTTCCTTTTTCCTTCTGTTATTGTTTTTTTTTTTTTTTATGCTGTTGTTGTTGTTTTAGAGGGGCTTGGGTGTTTGTTTTTGTTTGAGACAAGGTCTCACTAAGTAACCCTGGCTGGCCTAGAACTCACTATGTAGACCAACCTGGCCTCAAACTCACAGATATATGCCTCCAGAGTGCTAAGATTGCACTCTGTCCCCCATGTTTGGCTTCTGTTGTTCTTTGAAGAGATAACTCTTGACAGTAGGTTTCTCTTTGTTTATGAGCTGTCCACCAAGTAAGATGACTAGCAAACCACAGCAAGGTGGTACCAGTTTCTGCTCTGCTTGATCAGGCCTTGCAGTTCTCTACTTCCTCTTTGCAGCTTTGTAGGTAAATGAAATAAGTATAGTGGTGAGTTTAGCTAAACCGCTTGCTTTCTCAGCCACCTGCCAGAGTTCTTTGGATTCAAAAATGAAACACACATACACACACGCCAGTTAATTTTAAATGTCTTGACTAGCTGAAAGGTTAGCCAGTTCTAATCTTTTTTGCAGATAATAAACACCCCCTCTGGTACTTCTGAGTTAACATTTTTAAAATCTGTATTTCATCTCCACTACTCTAAACACAATTGGGGAAATGACCCGTGTGGCCACTTTCCCTGATTCCCACATGTCGGAGGACCTTTAGTTCTGGTCTTTCACATCCACACCCCCATCCCCATCATAGTGATCTCCTCCTTCCTCTCTTCCAGTTCCTAACCCACACAAATCCAAAAGTCCTGCCTCAGTCTCTCTGCCCAACCACTGGCCGTTGGCTCTTTATTGATCAACCAAAAACCAATTGGGGACAAAGACCTTCAGCGTTTGAACATGCAGATTCCGGGTTTGGAGAGCCAGATTAATCCAAAACATTAAAACCAATCTCCAACAAAGAAGGCTATATAAAATTCATACCAGAGCTATGAAGATGAGAGTTAGTGAATTCCATCCCACCTTGTACAACACATACATCACCCTAAAGAGCCTTTATGGAATCTCTCAACTGCTCCTAAATTACAAAATGCTCTTGATTTCCATCTCATCCTTTTGTCCCTGTTTCAGTAATTATTCTGACTTCATCTGTAGTAAACAGAGTTCTCAATTATGTCCTGCTGACTTTTTTAATCATTAAAAATATTTCAAGGCCTACATGGGAGCTCATGAAAGCAGCAAACACTTGGTCGGCATTGCTTCAAATCACAATGGTGAGGTCTGGCTGAAGAGATGGCTCAGCAGTTAAAAGTACTAACTCTTCTTCCAGAGGGCCTGATTCAGTTCCCAGCACTCACAAGGCCAACAAGTCCCAGGGGTATGTGAAACTCTTTCCTGACCTTTGAGAGTATTGAACATATATGGTGAGCAGACATACATACATGCAGGATAACATCTATCTACATAAAATAAAAAATAAATCTTTAAAATTAAAAAATATTTATATCAGGCAAACATCTTCCTCACCTTATTCTGTCCACCTCCCTAAATAAACAACCTCTTCTATGGATTGTTAGCTATCTGCTGTGATCTCTTTCTACTAGGTTCAGTGCAGCATGGAAATGAGAGAAAATGCAGGTACTTTATTTACCCAGCCTTCATTTCTGTTTACAGAATTTCTTTGTGGCCTTTGCAAAGCTCCATTCCATTCACCCCCACTGTAGCACCATTGGTTCTAACCATCAAACAATGAACAGGAAGGTCTGAAGTCAGTTTCTGACAGGAGAAGTGGGAGGGGCACCCATCAAACTGGTTTAACTACCCCAAGACTGATTACACTAGTTTTACAAGAAAAAGAAAAAAAACTTACAAAATAACAGGATTCTGAACTTCCCAAATCTGAAATTGGATTTTGGAGCAATAAACAACTATATGCTTTACTCTTTTAAAATGTATGTATTACATTTATTGTAGTGGGAGAGGTAGGCACCACACTGTGCATGTACAGGTCAGAGGATAACTTGTAAGAGTGAGTTCTGTCCCTCTACTGTGTGTATCCCTGGAATCTCAATTAGGTCATTAGGCCTTTTCGTGGGCCTTTAGCCAATGAGTCAACTGATTTTGTCTTTATGTTTTTGTTTGAGACAAGTTCAGGTTAGTCTTCACTATGTAGGAGAGGATGACCTTGAACTTCTGAGTACTAGGATTACAGGTGTGACAAGGAAACCCTGCTTGTACAATGCCGGAGATCAAACTCAGGGCCTCAGGCATACTAAGCACTCTACTGAGTGAGCTATAGCCCCAGCACTCCCCACCCCCTTTTTGTACTGAACTACTGATAACTTTTAAATGGTACACATTTTCTCAACGTTGTGTGAATATCACATTAAGTGATTCACTTAATTTTTAAATTAGCATGAAAAGGAATATGTTTCCTTATTTTCAGGCACACTTTGTTTTGGTTAATCCTTCCACTCTTTCTCAACTCTGACATCTTCCTGTCCACTCTTCATCACCTTAAGGCAGCTGCTCTGTATATACAGTTTTGGAGAGGTAAATTGCTCTTCCCAGCTCCACAGATTCTAAAATGCCCCCTGGAATTAAAGAGCTGATAGTCCTCAAGCTAACATATAGTCCAGTCATGTTGACAAAGCAGAAAATGGGAGTCTCCTAAGGTAAATAAAAGGTACTGAGACTAGGGAGCTGTGCACCCCCTTCAGTTAAATGCTAGAAATGGTAGAAACTATAGGAAGAAATATACTTAAATAAACATCTAGCCACTAATTGCTTGCTTGCTTGCTTGCTTATTTGTTTATGGTGTTTGGAGGCAAGGGCTTGTGTAACCAAAGCCAGCCTTAAAGTTCTAATCTTTCCATTTTCACCTCCCTAGTACTGTGATTATACATCTAAGTACATCCAATTATACTTTTCTTTTTACATAGGTTCTGGGGACTGTCTTCATGCTTTTGAGGCAAGTGCTTTACTGACTGAGCTCTCTTACCAGCCCTGTCCAGGGTCATTTTAATTGCCCTCTCCTTGTGAATCTACAGAAGCTGTTTAAGCATCTTGCCCACCTCTACCTTACTATGAGTGAGCATTACCTCTTTAATCCAGTTCTGCTCTCCACAATGCTGGGTATTCCAAGGCCCTTTTTCATAGATGTGGTGTGCGTTCCATACAAGTTTGTGTTCAAATGAAAGAAGCAAATCTTGAATATAGAAGCTTTTGTGGGCCTCATTGTTTGCAACTGGCAACCATATTCCAACTGGAAGCCATTTTGTTCTTTGTCACTCGAGGAGAGCTAAAGATGGAACTCAGGTGATAGAGTACTATATCCTAACACATGAAGGATCTCCAGCACTTCATAAAATAAGCATCATGCTATCAGTCTGAAATTCTAGCAGTTGGGAAGTGAAAACAGAAGAATCAGAAGTTCAAGGTCATCTTCAGGTACATAGCTAGTTTGAGACCTACTTGGAAAACATAAGACCCTGTCACAAACAAACACAAGAAAGGATCAGAGAAGCAAGTGTATGTGATAGTTGAATGAGTTGAGGCAGGAGGATCTCAAATGCAAAGAAAGCCTGTGCTATATACATCAAATTTAACTTGGGGAGTCATTGGAAGAAACAACTGTATGCCCTATTTATCATAGCACTATTCACAGTATCCAAGTTATGGAACCAGCCTACATCCCTATCAACAGATGGATTTTTAAAATGTACTGGCCTGATGTGCTGGCCATGCCTTTAATCTCAGCACTCTGGAGGTAAAGGAGGATCTCTGTGAATTCAATGCCAGCCTGGTCTATATAGTGAGTTCCTGGCCAACCAGACTAAAATAATGAAACACACACACACACACACACACACACACACACACACACTCCATGTTTCATATACAGAATTTGAAAGAGGAACTTAAGATGTAAAATAGGGGCGATTAGGAAAGAAGAAGGAGAATAAGAAAAGGAGTGTGTGCTGGAGAGATGGCTCAGTGGTTAAGAGCACTGACTGCTCTTCCAGAGGACCCAGGCTAGATCCTCAACACCCACACACGATTTTCTTTTCTTTGGTGCTGGGACTAAAAACCTTTTCATATAGCACCACTTATGGACATCTTCAACACTTGGGTTTTTGAGACAGGGGAGCTTTGGCTGGCTCTGAAACTCTGATGTCTCTGCCTCTGCCTCTTCTTTCCACATAAGGAGATTAAATGTGAGTGATAGCACTTGCCTTTAATCCCAGCACTTGGGAGGCAGAGGCAGATGGATCTCTGAGTTCCAGGCCAGTCTGGTCTACAAAGTGAGTTCCAGAGGAGAGTCAGAGAAACCTTGTTTGGGGGGCGGGGGGAGGAAAGAGGAGAGATTTTGTGTGTGTGTGTGTGTGTGTGTGTGTGTGTGTGTGTGTGTGTGTGTGTGTGAGAGAGAGAGAGAGAGAGAGAGAGAGAGAGAGAGAGAGAGAGAGAGAAAGAGAGAGAGAAGAAGGTAGTTGTTGTTTTGGTTTTGGTTATTTGTTATTTGTTTTTGTTTTTTTGAGACATGGTCCCTGTATCCCAAACTTGCTCAAATGGCCTTGAACTCCAGATACTGTTACCTCTACCTCAGATGCTGGGTGTGGGGGAATTTTTACAGACGGTCACCAGTACACTTGGTTTAAGAATATGTTCTTTTAAAAACAAAAACCTAGGAGAAAAAAAAAATGGAAGGAAGGAAAAAAGGAAGGATGGTTAAAGCATTGAATATTGCAGGTGTATAAGGAAGTACAATGCTAATCAAAGACCTTTGGCTTTCCTGTCAATTCCTGATGATTCTTGATGAATCCTGATGACCCTCAAGAGAACTATTGCAGACTAGTTACAAGAACAGATTAACTAAGGTTGAAGATTGAGCAGGTATTGACAGGTGGTTGGCATAGAAGACAGACCATAATTCCATTATAGACAAATCCCCACGGACCATGACACTAGCACCCTCCACAGTCGTAGCTCCAGCACAGCAGCATCCAAACTTCCTCTTCATACACAGGATATCCCATACTATCCCATCTCCACCTTTGTTCTTGGTATTTCCATATGCGCTGAGAGTCTACTGTCACTGATTCAGAAACTCTGAAGTCCTTCCCTAATTACTTCAGCTTTATACTGCAGTAACATGCACGCTACGATCGTTTTTCTGATACTAAACACATTCCCAAACTCAGCCTGGTATTAATGATGTATCAGATGTATATGCCTAGAAGAAAAAGACAAATTTTAATAAATACTTGTACCCAGGTGTGATGGCACTCACTTGCAGTGCCAGCACTTGAGAGACTGAAACAGGATGATCACAGGTTTGAAGCCAGCTTTGGCTATTAGTCAGACTCTCTCAACAAACAAGCAAGAAACAGAAAACTCAATATGAGTTAATACTCATTCAAATATAATAAATGTTACTTATGTAGATTCATGCAAAGAATTTGAGTCATAAAACTTAAGAAGACTGGGGTAGGAGCTGGAAAGATCTGACTTCTTTGGCCTTCTTTGTTTTTTTTTTGGTTTTTCTTTTGAGCAACAGGCACACAAGTAGTATACAGACATACATTTAGGCAAATACCCACACACACAAAACTAAATTCAAAAGAAGAAGAAGAAATCCTCGTACTTGGAAGATAGATTGTAAATTCAAGCCCAGCCTAGGATACAGAATACCCTATCTTTATTCAATGATTTATTTGTTTTTATTTTATGTGCATTGGTGTTTTGCCTGCATGTATGTCTGTATAAGGATGTCTGATCCTCTGGAACCAGAGTTACAAACAGTTGGGAGTAGCCATGTGGCCGCTAGGAATTAAATCCAGGTCCTCCGGAAGAGCAGTTAATGCTCTTAACTGCTGAGCCATCTTTCTATGACAAAGGAGAACGTATCTATAAATAAATTTTTTAAAAAATAAGGAAAGAATAAGGAAGGGAAAAGGGAAAGACAGAAGGACACAAGTGCTCTTTACCGCCAACCCAACTCTCCAGCCCATGAAATTGCGGTAGTTATTACACCTATTAGACCTGACTGTTGATAAGTAGATAAATGGATAGATGAATGGAAACAATGCACTTATGATTTTAAATATCCTGATAACTGTGCTACAAGATATTTTTCCCTACTTTAATTGTTTAAGAACATTATTCCAAGATGGGTTCATGTATTTTAACAAGTGGACCAGAGTGAGCTCAAAAATACCTCCTCAATCTGTTGTTCAATATATGTGGCTTCTTCAAAGCAATGGTTCCCAGCTTCCACAAGAATTAGTTTCTCCACCCTTAACTAAACCCTCCAGATCTTACCTCCCCTACCACTTCAGGCTACCCTTGATTCCTACAGAACCCAGGGTCCAGAGTGCTAGAGAAACACTCTATCATTGGGCTGTACCCCAATGGCAATTGTTCATTTTCTGTATTCCATGGAACCCTACTTTTAGACCAGAGACCAGACATCCACTTACCACATGGATCCCGCAGTTTAACATTAGCGGTTTTAAATATCACGAGTAGCCCTGAAACTCCAGGACATGTAGTAATTTGCCAGTCCACTGAGGCATGAAATGGGATTGTTACTTCTGGGATTGGAGTCAGTGAGCCGGTTAGGAGCCTGACAACCCGGATCCACAATTCTATATGACATTTTTCCATGCTGGTCACAAAGCTAACAAATGTTTATATTAACCCCATTTTACAGAAGAAGAATTAATGAAAGTATAAATTAGGGGAGAATTGAAGGACCTAGAGATTTTAATTGACTGATGTATTATTTGTGAACCAACCATTATGGAGGGAAAGACTGTCTTTAATTTTGGAACCCTGGGGCCCATACTGGGCCTGACAGTTGGTAGGTGCTAAGTAAATCATTTACTGGTTAATGACAGGAAGTGTGGTAGGAATTCTGCCTTCACTTTCTGAAAAGGAATATCTTGAGGTCATGGCCTAAAATTGCTTATCACTGAACTCCCAGCCCCTAGAGCAGCACTCAGATCATACAAGTCAAAAAGCTTCCTATCTCAGTCAGTCTAGGGTCGGTTTTTTTTTTTTTTTTTCAGGATGGCATTACTTACCCCAGACTGGTCTCAAATTCCATCTTCCTGCCTGAATCTCCCAAATTCTGGGAATACAGATGAGATGTACCATGCCTCACATTGCATTTTAGGTTTTCTATGAAAGCTTCGGAATAAAGATAATGTACAAAAGTATAAATGTAGCCAATTTTACACACAAGTCACAATTGCTTTCAGCTTTTAACTTTTCAAATAACTTTCCCAACAGCCACCATGATTACTACAGGACTTGCTTTTATGTATTATGAGAAAGAAAATCTATATTTTCTGGGGCTGTTAATCATTATTAAGCTATAGCTGGAACACATATATAAGTGCAATTCCTAGTTATATATTCCCCCTTAAGTTAAAATAAAATAAAGATAATATCCAGTTTCTTAGTTAATTCAGATGAAAATACTTTATGTTATAGGATGAAAAGGAGGCAAAAATAAATATAATCAGAGGGTTTTTTTCTTTTTCTTTTCTTTTTTTTTTCTTTTTTCTTTTTCTTTCTTTTTTTCTTTTTTTTCTTTCTTTCTTTCTTTTTTTTTTTTTTTTTTTTTTTTTAAATGTCTTGTTTTGTAGCTCTGGGTAATTTGGGATTGGGATTGACTATGTAGGCCTGACTGCCCTAGAACTAGTAGTGATCCCCCTGCATCAGCCTTCAAGTCCTAAGACTACAGTAATTACAGTGATAAATCACTACTCCCAGTTGGAGAACTTTTTTTAATGCAGTCCTAACTAGGCTGAACTCCATATGTAGATAGGATGGCCTCAGCTCAGAGAGCTCTACCTGCCCCTGCCTCCTGAATGCATTTGCCATTATGCCCTGCCCTGAACAAACTCTTTTAAAAAAAAAGACATTTATTGTTTTGCTTGTTAGTTTAGGGAGATTGAAGAGAGAGTCTCAGTGGCCCAAGCTGTCCTCAAACTCACTGTACAGCTGAAGATGACCTTGAACTCCTGCTCCTCCTGGTTCCAACTCCCAGGTCTGGGACTACAGGTATGTACCACCATCCAGTATGTTCCACCATCATGCATGTTCCATCGTCATGTATGTACTACCATCATGCATGTTCCACCATCATATATGTACTATCATCCTGTATGTACTACCATCGTGTATGTGTTACCATCATGCATGTTCCACCATTGTTGAGGCCCGAGCTACCCCACGCTTGGGGACCAAAATGTCTCGGACAGCTCTATCAATATTGAAACCCGCACTGCCAAAAGCCTTGGGGGCTAAATTGTTAGAGTCCGCACTGCCCCAAGCTGCTCTGGTCCACAGGTCAGGGTTCAGCAAGAGAGAGAGTGAGGACACACTCGAAGAATGGAGACCAGACAGAGTGTGATTCAATCTTGTTTATTCTTCAGTCTCTTTTCTTCTCTCCAAGTCCCAAGTCTTGAGTTCCTAGTTCCAAGTCCCTAATTCCTAGTCCCAAGTCTCAAGTCCTAATTCCTAGTTCCAGCTGTAATAAGTCTCAAGTCCTTATCCTCGTTCCTAGTTGCTAGTCTCTTTCCCAGTTCCAAGTTACCTGACTCAAGTCTCAAGTCTCAAGTACTCTTCCAAGTACAAGTGTCTAATTCCAAGTATCTAATAATTTCTTCTGTCTGCCTCTCGCCTTTTTATATGTCTCACTTCTAAGCCATGCCTTTAAGTCATGCCCTTAGGTCTTTAAATCACACCTTTAAGTTTCACACACCCAAGGGAAAATCCTGGGCATCTAAAACAAGATGTTATCAGAGTGTGCTCAGCTGTTGTAGGCTATTGTAAACAAGTCTCTTGTCAGGGTATATGGCTCAAGATGGCTGCAAGGATGATAGCCGCCTTCTGTTGGCTCCCCACACACCATCATGTATGTACTACCATCTTGCTATGTATGAATTCTAATTTACTTCTGTTTGAGATTTTTTTCTCTCTTTCAATGTTGAAAATAAAGTCCAGAGTTTCGCACATCCACATCCCCCAGTGTTGCTGCCCGCTCTGTTCCATGCTTGGCAGCCACTGTTTCCCGGCCCAAGCTGCCGCTCCGATCCAGTCTGTGGGTTGGGGGGGGGGGGGCTGGGGGGGGCAGAGAGAGAGAGAGAGAGAGAGAGAGAGAGGATAAAGGGGAAGAGATGCGAAGAATGGAGACAAGACAGAGGTTCTGATCAAGTCTCAAGTCTCTTTTATTGAAGGGAAATCTGGGGTATTTATACGCTTTTGCCACGTGCCTTGTAGGTGTTGATATGATGTAAGCCTTACAGGCTTGGATACCACGTGCACCTTATAGGCATGTATGGCATGGATAGCACGTGGACAGCACGTGAACTGCATGCCCTGCAGGCATGGATACCTTGCAGCTGGGGGCAGTAACAGCAAAACAAAATATGTTGGATATCAGAGTGTGCTTCAGCTGTTGTAGGCTGTTGAAAAACAAGTCTCACATCAGGGTATATGGCTCAAGATGGCTGCAAAGCTGATAGCAGCTTTCTGCTAAAAGTCAGCTCCCAACACCCCAGGGTATGTTTTGGCAGGAGATTGATTTGACAGTAGTACAAGGATCAAAGAACAAAGAACACCAGAACACCTCTTTATCTACATGTCTTTTTTTTTGTTTGTTTGGGTTTTTTTGTTGTTGTTGTTGTTGTTGTTGTTTTTTTTTGTTTTTTTTTTTTTTTTTTTTTTTTTTTTTTTTTTGAGACAGGGTTTCTCTGTGTAGCCCTGGCTGTCTTGGAACTCACTCTGTAGACCAGGCTTGTTGGGAGCCGACTTTAGTAGAAAGCGGCTAGATCAACTTTGCAGCCATCTGGAACCATATACCCTGATGAAAGACTTGGTTTTCAAAAGCCTATAACAGCTAAAGCACACTCTGATAAGTATATTGTTTATCCCACATAGTTTGTTTTACTGTTTACTGCCCCCAGCTGCAAGGTGCACATGGTAGCCACACCTGCAAGGTTTGCGGTTCACGTGCTGTCCACGTGCTATCCACGCTATACATGCCTGTAAGGCACACGTGGTATCCAAGCCTTCAAGGCGCACGGTGCACGTGCTGTCCACGCTATAGATGCCTGTAAGGATTACGTCATATCCATACCTGCAAGGCACGTGGTATTCATGCGCCTACAAGGCACATGGTAAAAGCGTATAAATACCTCAGAATTCCCTTCAATAAAGGAGATTTGATCAGACTTTCTGTCTTGTCTCCATTCTTCGCGTCTCTTCCCCTTTATCCCCACTCTCTCTCGCTAGACCCTGACCCTCAGACCGGAGCGGCAGCTTGGGCCAAGACACAGTGGCCGCCAAGCGTGGAGCGGAGCAGGCCGCAACATTTTGGCCCACAAAGCCAGGCAGTACAGGCCGGGACACAGGCTGGCCTGGAACTCAGAAATCCACCTGCCTCTGCCTCCCAAGTGCTGGGATTAAAGGTGTGCGCCACCACCACCCAGCTATCTACATGTCTAGAATGTGTTAAATGTGAGTGTATCCTACCCCAAAGTGCTTTCCATCCTGAGAAGTCAGAAGCACCTACATAAAACCCGAAAGTGGTATGTTTATATTTCTTATAAAAGGCTCTTTGCTCATTTTCTTGATTACTTTCAGTGAACGACACTTACCCAGTCAAGAATGACTGTGTCCTTAAATAGACTTAGATGCCACCTTGGAGAGGTATTTTGCTTTTGCTTCCAAGTGCAGCGTTCGGGTAAGTACCTCAGTTATACTCGCATGTCACAAAACTCCAGCTTTGTGAAATTAACCACTTTTCATTTATCTTTCAAGTTTTCCTTTCTTATTTTTAATTGTGACTATGTATCTCTCTGTGGATATGTGCATGCATGTGCATGTTGGTGTTCAAAGAAGTTAGCGGTGTGGGATCCCCTGGGTAGAGTTGCAGGTGGCTGTGAGCTGGGAACTGAACTCAAGTCCTCTAGAAGAACAGCAGTCTCATAAATGCTGAGGCTTCTCTCCAGCTCCCACCTTCACTTGAAAAAAATGACTTCATATTTTTCAAGGGGTAACAAAGGCATTGGGTAGTGTGGTACCTTAAATGAGAATGGCTGCCATAGGCTCATATATTTGAATACTTGGCCACCGGTTGGTAAAACTATTTGGGAAGAATTAGGAGGTATGGCTTTGTTATAGAGGTGAGTCACTGGAGATGAGCTTTGAGGTTCAAAAGCCCGTGTCATTCCCAGTTAGCTTGCTCTGCCTCATGCTGTGTGTAGAGCACAGCACCCATGTGGAAGTCGAGGACAAGTTTGTAGAATTGGTTCTCTTTTTCAACCTTTATGTGGGACTGAGGACCAACTTCAGGTCATCAGGCTTGCACAAGTGCTTTACCCACTGAGCAGTCTCACCCAACCCTTTAAAAAAAATGCTTACTTGTTTATTTATGTGTGTGTATATGTACGTGCTCATGTAAGTGTAGGTATACATGTGTATGCCTGTGGAGGCACTTCTCCTATGGGTAACGTGTGGTCAGGTACTTCCTCCTAAAAGGAAAGATGAACAAGGTAAGCTTAGAGTGTAAGTGAGCCTAATCTAGCCTGGAAGTGACTGTCAGGAAAAAGTGCTATTTATCATCTCATGCATATGCATGGATGCATATGCATATGCCTTAAATTATGAAATGTATGGCCTGCTCAAATGCAGATTATTCAGTATAACAGGTTACAACAGGTTATCTGTCAGTCAGAGTAAGGATCTTTTCCTGGCCCTGGGGACCAGCTCCTCACTTTGTCTAGACACATACAACGAACTCAGGACTCTTGAGCCACATTTGCTCAGGGGCGGTTCAGGGCGGCTCCCGTTCTAGAGACTGTACTCTCTGCTTTCACTCTCACATTCAACAAATCTATACGACTTTTAATAAATATATACTCTTTTTTTTTTTTTTTTTTAAAGTTTGGTTTGGTTTTTCAAGACAAGGTTTCTCAGTGTGGTCCTGGCTGTCCTGGAACTTTCTCTATAGACCAGGCTGCCTTCAAATTCAGGGAGCCACCTGCCTCTGCCTCCCAAGTGTTGGACTTAAAAGCATGTGCTACCACCACCAGGCACAAACCTAAACTTTCATTGCTATGGTTCTGTGTTGTGAGTTTCCCTTTCCTCCGTAGTCATTGGGCACCACCCCATGAGGGCAGAGAGAGAGAACAGATGCAATGAGCAGGGTTCAGCGCCGTGAGTATGACAGAAGAACGTCTGGAAGACAGCTTCAGTGGCTCTATTTTATTGTTCCAGGGGTAAAGTATACAAGGGCTCTCGGGGTACAGGTATAGAGGGCTGATTGGTCATAACAAGGGCAGGGGAGAGAGCCAGACTCATGTGCTGAATCGTGTAGTTCTTGCAGAAAGCGCTGTGCAGGGTCATTCTCCAAGTAAGGTCAGGCGTCTGTACCCAGAGACACCCTCCAAAAAAGGTTAGGCAGAGCATAGGAAGCTCCACTGAGAAAGGGAGTCCTCCATTCTGCACCAAGCTCGGAGAGCTATCCAAACATGGTGGACTGCGATCTTAATAGCAGAGTTCTCCAACAGTGGGGCTTGTCCAATTTGCTGATTGAAACACGGAGAATCTGGGTATCATGTCAAAGGGCACCTAGAGAGAGATTACCCTCCAGTAATGTCCATAGTTGTCAAGGATTCCATCAAAGTAACAAGAAAAACAACTAATACAGAGGGTTGGTGTCAGTGGCGTTGTTGCTATGATAAGCCTGGCCATGTTGTTCATAGGCTTTTGAACTGGCTTATAGGAAGAATGCTCTAGCTTCATGCGAGAGAAGCCTTATAATTCTTTAAGCTGAGCTTAACAGATCATTCTAGTGAGAACTGAGAGGCTCAGATTGATGCCAGCAGAAATGGAGACAGTAAAAGCTGCTCGTGAGGTTGGAGAGAGGAACAAGTACTATCTGAATCTAGGAACTGGACTGGAAGTCGTTCATGTTGCATTCTGTCAGCACATCTGCTTGCATTCTACATGTGCCCTGAAGTCTGAGTAAGGCTTCTCAGTTTAAAAGTAGTGGACTAATTACCTTGTTTGAAAGAATTTTTGAGACAATATACTAGTCAGACTGTGATATGGATTTAATGAGGTCTATAGTGAAAATTCAAAGCAGAAAGTAAAACAGGAATATGTAAAATATGTTCAGTTTGTTCAGTAAGAAATGTGACAATAGATAAATTTGTTGAACACTGTGGGTTCAGACAAAGGGGCTGTAATTGCTAGAGACTGATGCTGTTAAAGAGAAACTGTATACTTTGCCCTGAGACAATAAGAAAGGAGCTGAGGATTGGTCCCCAAGGCTCCAGTGCATAAAATTAAAAGTTCATTTGAAAGAAGAGAACCTGGACAAAGACAGCCTCCAAAGCATCCTGCCCCAGCAGGGTTCGCTAAGAGAGAGCTTCCCAGGTTCAGCCAAGCAGGTGCTCAAAGGCCATTGTGGTTGTAGTAGAAGGGGGTAACTCCATCTCAAATTGGTAGAAGGAACATAGGTCATCTGTGTGGTGCTGGACACAAGCATGAACAGGCCATAGAGACTTGCACCTGTATTCTAAAAAAAGATACTGAGGCCAAGCAGGCAATGTATGACAGGGACAGATTCTCTGAAGAGAACCAAGTAGGCTATGTATGAAGCTGTGAAAGATGAACCTAAGTTAAAAGTAGAGATATATCCAATATATCAGAGATGTCAGCAACATGGGCTGTTCACAAAGGAAAGTCCACAAGAGGAGCTGCCGAGAGAGAGAGAGAGAGAGAGAGAGAGAGAGAGAGAGAGAGAGAGAGAGAGACCACTGTATGGCAGGAAAGGCAGTTCTGCTAGATTCTCAAACCTCTTGGTTCCCAGGTAATGTTGTCATACTCCCTAGTGCCAGACGTGGAACTGCAAGGTTTGCTGTTTGCCCTGCTAGGGTTGGGGTTTGCTTTGGTCTTGTCTTTAGCTGTTGTTCCACCATTTCTCCCTTTTAGAATGGAAGTCTTTTCTCTGTTCCTTTGTCAGGTGTTCTGTCAGGGAATACCTTCCAACATTCTGCCTGTTGGGAGACTTGTGTTTTGCCTTTATAGGGGCTCATAGTTCAGACATTGTCAAGAGTATCAGGAAGAAACTTCAGACTTCTGAACCATGTCAGAACTGTAAGAAGGCCTTTAAGTAGGGGAACCTAGTGAAAGGAAGTTAGGTCATTGGGAAGTGAAAGGTAGATTGAAATATTGGCCATTTTCTCTTTGCTTCTCAATCATGAGATGAGCATACATTTTCTACCAGGCTCTTCCACCATAATGTTCTGTGTCACTCCAGGCCCAAGACAATGGAATCACTCAGTGGTGGCCCTAAACCTCTGAAATAGCAGACATAAAACTTCCCTCTGGTAATTAGTTTATTGTTGGTATTTTAGCACAGGCATTGATATCTTCAAGTATATGAAATATACTTCAAAGTATGATGGTACACAGCTGTAGTATCAGCACTTGGGTAGAGGTGGAAGGTTAAGGCAAGTTCAAGGCCATTCTGAGCTACATAGTAAAATTCTTTCCAATGGGAACCATGTATAAACAGACACATGCATATATATGCATCCTGTGTGTGTACACATGCAGTGGAAAGTGTCACCAGTCAGCTTGAGCCAGAAGAAAAGGATTTTGTGAATAGAGAACAAGACTTGTAGAATATTGCATTCCAACACCAATGAGGAAAAGTTAACATGAAATTCACAGAAGTACATCATTGACACACTCTAGAATCTGATCAAGGAGTCAGATCCAGAGACCCATGAGAAAGATGAAGGGTCTGAAATAAAACTAAAGGCACAAAAATCAAAGCAGAAAATTCTCCAAATCTAGAGGGAAAATAGAGATACTCAAATACAAGAGCCATTGAGACCTCTAAATAGATGTGAGCAAAGAAGAATCTATAATGTACTATAGTCAAGATGTCAAAAATGTAAAGCAAAGAAACTATATTAAAAGCTGTAAGGGAAAAAATACCAAGTCACCTACAAAGATAGAAATGTCAGAATAACATTAGATATCTTGTCAGCATTTCTAAAAGCAAAGAAAACTCAGATGATACGTCTAAAGCCCTGAAAGTAATAACTGCCAACCAAGATCCGTATCTAATAAACCTACTACATTTAAAATTTTATGGGAAAATAATCGCCTATCAATACAAGCACAAAGTAAGGGAATTTATTATCACTGATCCAGCATTGCAGAATACCATAGTGAGAGAAGTAGTGTGCACAGAAGGACTCTCAGTTACAGAAGAACAGGAAAGCATAAATGTATAGAGGAGTAGATGGGAGAGATAGGACCCCAGCACGTTTTCACAGTCAGCCAGCAAATCCTTCGTACTAATGGGGAAGAGGTTAAAGGCAAACAGTATTCCAACCTACAAGAAAAGCAGCCACATTAGAGGGACTAGTAAAACTTCTCAATAATAGCCTTAAAAATAAGTGGCTTCAACCCGCCAAAAAGAGACATAGACTGGCTGGCTAGATTTAAGAATTAGATCCTAGTCTCTGTAGTCTCTAAAACACATACCTCATCAGTTTAAAAATAAATCCTCAGACTTAAGAGTTAAAGAGTGGAAAACATTTTATCAAGCAAATAAGAACCAAAACCAAATTGATGTATATATCTGAGAAGAGACTTGAACCAAAAAGAAGAGATGAAAAACTACTACATCTTAATAAAGGGAAAATACATCACGAAGATATAGCAATTGTAAATATTTCCCTAGATAAAAGTTTTGTATATCAAACTCCAGAACACATTAAGTAATACCCACTTGACTAAGCAGGTTTCATTCCAGGGATGCAAATTTGGTTCAACATATGGAAATCAATAAGTATTTTTATAAATAGAGTCAAGAGCAGGGATCATATGAACATCATAATCAATGCAGAAAAGCCTTCAGCATCCCTTCAAGATAAAAAGCTGCTAAGAAACTAGAAATAGAGTTGTTATCTACTAAGCTTAGCATGCCAAAAGCATGTCATGATTTTGACCTGGGTCTTTGCAGTAGAAGTGCTAGGAAGTGCTTGAACTCTGAAGATACGCATTTTGAATATGGGTTTGAAACCTAAAATATGAAAGAAGGGGAGAAGTGGAGCCAATTTTAAAGTTTCAGGCTTAAGCAGATGGAAGAATTCGGTTGCTGTAACTCAGATGGGGAGGCCACATCCTGTTGTAAATATAATAAGCCTGTGGGTTTACAAATGGGCTTTATTTCTTAATAGTGTTTCCTTAGTTATCAAAGGCCACCGTTTCCTTTAGTGGCAGCCAGTTTAGAACAAACGTGGCAGGTTTGTTCTAGGAGCCCCTGAAGACACCGGGGATGTTCACATCCTTTATTTAAAATGGCATACTGTTACACGGCCTGCATAATTTATTTAATCTCTACATTACTTTAGCTAAATTGCTAGTGCCTAGTATAACATAAATACTGTACCAAGAGCTGCATATTCAATACAGATGCAATGTTTTAAATGTTTTCTACTTGAGGATAGTTGAACGAGGGGTGTGGACATGGTGGGTCTCAGGTCCGGACCATGTTTCACACTGATAGATATGTTTTTAACTGTAAGGGATTTTTGTGTGTGGTTTTTACATTCCTAGTAAAGTGCTGATGAGTGAGAAAAGCTTCCTAACTGTTCTTTTGAAGCATTTCAAGTGTCACCACTGGTGTAGTTTGTGATCTTTGCTCTTGCTGAGCTGCTGAGATCTGGCTGGCATGTCGTAGGCGGTTCAGCACAGTGATCCATGCCGCCCCTGGTGCTGCAGTACGCTAATTGTAGGAATTATCTTTTGCTCAGCTATCTTCTGTACAGAGAATTTCTGCTGTGATTATCCTCTGTCCTAAACCTGCTCACCACAGTATAAACAAACTATGCTTTCTGCTCCACGGGGAATATTTCGCTCTCTTGTTCTATTTCTACAAATAGTCTAAATGTAAATCTCTATGCGGCTTTCTTCTCATTTTATATCTTGAGAAATAAAACTTTAAAAAAAAAAAAAAAAGAACTTGCTCTGTTGACTTGGCTGGCTTTGAACTGACAGAGATTGGCCTGTCTTTGCCTCACGAAAACTGAGATTAAAGGTGTATGCCACCACTGCCCTACGAATAATAAAACTCCTAGCTTTCAGGACTTTACTTCCTCTTATTTTAACCATGGTTATTAGGCCTGCATTTTATTTTGGTATTCTTTAACAGAATGTGTGTGTGTGTGTGTGTGTGTGTGTGTGTGTGTGTGTGTGTGTGTGTTATATGTATATGTTTGTGTACATATACAGATGTACAGGTACATATGGAGGCCACTGGTCAATCCCAGACATCTTTATTTATTTATTTTGAGTCTTGTAGATAAGCTTGCCTTGAACTCACAAAGATCTGCCTGCCACATTACCAGTATTAGAAATATTCTCCACCATACCATTTTATTTCTGAGACAAGATCTTTCACTGAACCTTGAGCATGCCAATTTAGTTTGTCTGCCTAACCAGCAAACCATAGGACTTTCCCTGTCACCTCCTAACCAATGCTGAAATTATAGGCACAACTGCTGCACCAGGCTTTTCTTTTATGTAAGTGTTGGAAAAATGAACACATGTCCTCGTGTTCACACAACACCAAGTAAGCCATCTTTTAGGCCTTAGAAATGCATTAATTCTACAGTGAGTTTTGTTTGATTTTTTTTAAAGATTTGTTTATTTAGTACACAGTATTCTACATGCATGTTGCTGGGAATTGAACTCAGGACCTCTGGAATATCATCCAGTGATCTTAACCTCTGAGCCATCTCCCCAGCCCCTTGTTTGATTTTTAAGATTACAGGATTTAAGGATGGCAAGATGATCTAATGAGTAAACATACTTGTCGCTATGTCTGCCTGCCTCAGTTTATTATTATTATTATTATTATTATTATTATTATTATTATTATATTTTAGGTATATGGGTATTTATATCTGTGTACCATGCATCTGACTGGTGCCTACAGAGACTAGAAGCAGGCAATAGATTTTCTGAAACTGGAATTAGAGATAGTTGTGAGCTACCATATAGATGCTGAAAATCAAACCCAGGTCCTAATAATGTCACTCCCTGTGGGCCAAGCATTCAAACACATGAGTCTGTGGGTGCAAAACCTATTCAAACTACCACAACCAGCTATGTATATCCCCAGCCCTACTTCATGTTCTTCTTAATCTTAACAGCAACATGAAATCATGTTAAAGTTGATGGGAAGCTTGGGAGTAGTATGATTCAAATTACTGCCTTAATTAGGCAAATTACCCCGCTCATTTTCAAAACATTTCCAGTATCAGAGACCCTATTTACACAATGTGGTAATCTATTCACTTCACTTTTAAAGAAACCAGATTGCCAAAACATTCTTTCTTACAACTTAAGTAAAGTTGTGTCTTCTATGGCTTCTTCTACCCACACACTCTTGGAGATACAAAAAGAACAGCTGCTTTAATCAAACATCCAGGAATATGTCCCCAGGTAACCTCAATCTATCTATGTGACAGTAACTCAGAATCATATCCATTCGACCCACTTTTCTGTTCTGGAAAATGAAAAGGTTGGACCATTTAATGCTTCTTCTAGCTTTGAAAATTATAAATGAGAGAGAATACAGTAAATATGGGGCCTGGTGAGATGGTGGCAGCCTCCAATCCTATGGGTTTGAGTTAGATCCTAGATTCCATATGGTGGAAGGATAAGAACCATCTCAATAAAGCTATCCTCTGACCCCCACATGTACACCAGACATGCATACATACACAATAAAATATATAAAAATGTTTTTAAAAAGATTCAGATCTTGTTTTAAAAGTAAATATAGTCAGTCATAGTGATATAAGCATGTGATCTGCTCCAGAAACTAAAGTAGGAATGTTATGCCCAGATTGTGAGGTCCCCACAGAACACTAGAGCCCACCAGGAGTCTAACTCGTATGCAAAAGCAAAGAGTCTTTAATCAAAGCTTGAGCTCAGACCCTCCAACCTCTCCAGCACAGTGGATGGTATGGAAGGTCCTGAGCTGGTACAAGCCTTGCCTATTTATCATGGTTGCTGGAGCAGGGTAAGGGACTTTCCAACTTGGCAGTTACATGATTAGATGACATTTGCTTGGTGCACTTCTATTGGCTATTAATGATTTCAGCTTGGTATGAAAAAATGGTTGCTAGCTTAATCTATCTACTTTAGACATGAGGTACTCCCCCCCCCTTTTTGAAGATTTATTTATTTATTTTATGCATATGAGTACACTGTGGCTCTCTTCAGACACACCAGAAGAGGACATCAGATCCCATATACAGATGGTTGTGAGCCACCATGTGGTTACTGGGAATTGGACTCAGGACCTCTGGAAGAGCAGTCAATGCTCTTAACCACTGAGCCATCTCTCCAGCCCCCAAAATAAAGTTTGTAATGTTAAGCTGGACCATTTGGGAGGAGGACTCAAACTTGAAGCTAGCCTGGGCAATGACAATTGTCCTGCTAAACTAGAGACAAAGAGACAGAGACACAAAGACAGAGAGACAGAGAGAGTCCCAGGGCCTCTCGAATGATACATGAACACTTTACCACTGGGCTATGCCAAACCTTACAGTCTCTGATTCTCTGAAGTTCCAATTGTTTTTGTTCTCTTCTTTGACCATTCAATCTAAACTAATAGGGAATTGTGGGGAAAGAAAGTGTAGGCAACATTTAGTTGACCACCAACAGCTGGTGTATTGCTTACTTGGAAATTTTCATTAATCTTTCTTAAAAGAGCAAATGTTATTTGATGTATCATAACTGTGTAATCTTTATAAGAAATTCAAATAGCCTGGCAGTGGTGGCACATAACTTTAATCCACTCAGGAGGCAGAGGCAGGCATATCTCTGTGAGTACTAGGCCAGCCAGCTCTTCAGAGTTAACGCTGGGATAGTCAGGGCTGTTATACAGAGAAACCCTGTCTAAAAAAAAAAAAAAAAAAAAAAAAAAAAGGAAAGAGAGAGAGAGAGAGAGAGAGAGAGAGAGAGAGAGAGAGAGAGAGAGAGAAAAGAAAGAAATTCAAATATTCCCAAAATACATAACTCAGGAAATAAATATCTAGATCAACCACACTGAGAAATCATCTCTGAAAACCCTATCCTTGCATAAACTTCTAAGTTTCATTTTTTATTGATATTATCGTTATTAGTTTGAGAAGGAGTTTTACTCATTAATCAGGCTTGTCTTGAACTCAAAATCCTTCCAGTTCTGTCTCCCAAGTTGCTGGAACTTTAAGCAAATGTTACCATACCCAGCTAAGATCCGAGATGTACATAAGCTATACATTAATTTGAATAAAAGCTAAGTAACAAACACCTATACTACATATGCATGTTATATAAGATTACATAAATGTTACTTTGCAAAAATGTAACTATGATAATCAATACTTGTTATTCACACACCTGCCTTTTTACAATAAGGAATGCTTTTTTCTTAATGCTTTTGCCTGCCCTTTTGGTGCAGGGGCCATTCTAGTCTTCTCTGTATTGGTTCAACTTTAGTACATGTGCGCTCCCTACTCATGGGCCACCTCACCTCACGCATCTAAGCAACTATGTTACCACTGAGCAGTGCCGCAGCCCTGAGCTGATCTTACTATTCTAATGTGCCTGTCCTGAGTGGTCGGTGAGGCTTGAGGACTTTTCAGAGATTTATTTCTACTTCTGCGATTCATCACGCACGAGATTCCTATCTACACTTACTAAGGAATCGTGGCAATGGGAACTCAAAGCTCCTGAAATCCCACTTTTTAATCTTTCTGTGAGACAGAGGCAGAGACTCACAGCTAGACAGCAACTTACACCTGGCTCCTCTTTCAGATCAGTGAGTTTGAGAGCAAATTGGAAAGAGCAGAAAGAGAAAAAAAAAATTTTTTTTTGCACTCCACCCCCAGCCAACGGCAGCAAAGGAGCTGTGCCTTAATTGTACCCTTCTCCTGGAGGATGCTAGAGATCTCTAGAGGTGGTTATTATTTCAACATAGAGAACAAGAGGCGCATGGAAGCAGAAAAGCATCTCACCACAGTGAGATGTTTGAAGAGTTAGAATGTGAATTCAGAGACGGAGTGTCATAGCCGACTACTGTTATTTATGCTTTGTTTTTCTTTTTTTTCAGTGTTTGTCTCAATATAAAGCAGACGCTAGCTTGGAACTCTCAAGCCTTCTGCCTCCGTTTTCCTTGTGCTGGATTTACAGCACAGCTATTGTTGTTTTTTTCTGTATGCTTTTTACCTGGATCCTGAAGCTATTTCTAGAACCAGTGTTGTCACTATAATGGGGTAGAGTAGAAATATAGTCATCGGTTTCTTTTTTAAAATATTTTCGTTATGTGATTGTGTGTATGCCTGAATGTGTGCACACCACATGTGTGGAGAGGCCCACAGGACTCAGGAAAAATCTCAAATTCCCTGAAACTGGAGCTCCAGGAGGTTGTGAGCCATCTAGTATGGGTGCTGGGAACCCAGGTTGTCTGCAAGTGCTCTTAACCAGAGCAATCTTCCCAGACCCTATAATTGAATTCTAGTCATGTACTATACAATTTGTCCTTATGGTATACAATATACAGAACTAAGGGTATAACGTATTGCTACAGTATTTGACTAGCATATGAATGGCTATGGTTTCAATCCCTAGCACTGTAAAAAAAAAAAAAAATCATAATGTATACAATGCATTGGGTTTCAGTACATTCAGAAGTAACCATTTAGTCAATCATCCACATCATCATTATCTAGTTCCAGAACATTTTTAATAGTCTAAGAGTAAATGGTATACCCACAACTTCATTCCTCATTCCCCATTCTCCCAACGTATTCCTGGCTAACACTGATGTAACTGTCAGCCCTACATGTTTGCCTATTCTGGACATTTTATAGAAATGAAATTATAGAATACATGACCTTCTGTGTGTCTGGCTTCTTTCACTTAGCACAGTGTTTTCAAGGTTCATCCATGTGTTGCATGTATCAACACTTCATTGCTTTTAGGGTCTAATTATATTCCACTGAGTGGACACAACACATCTTGTTCATTCATTTACCAGACATAGATCATTTCCTTTTTTTTTTTTTTTTTTTTTTTTTGGTTCTGATAATGCTGCTGTGCACATTTGTGTGCAGACACTTTTCAATTTTGTGAGGCTAGGTGTGGTATTTCTAGGTTATATGAGAATTCTTTATTAAATCACTTAAGGAAATGCCAATCGGATCCCCCAGTGACTGTATCATTTTACACTTTCAATAGCCACGCATTAGGATTCCAATGTCTCTGACTCTCGCCAAGGTTCTAGTGCCTGAAAATTTTAGTTATAATATAACCATTCATCCTAGCACATATAAAGTAGCATTGTGGCTTCTGCTGATTAATATGCTAAGTATCTTTTTCATGTGTTCAGTGGACACATGCATCTTTTGGGAAGAAGTGTCTGAATACTTTGTTCATAAATTCATTTCTGGTGTTTTGTTTTGTTTTTTGAGACAGGGTCTTACTATGTAGCTCTGGCTGGCCTTGGAACTTGCTATGTGGATCAGGCTAGTCTGCCTCTGTCTCCTGAGTGCTGGGATAAAAGGCAGCCACCACTGTACCCAACTGTTTTTAACTTTATAGACCAGGCTTGCATTTCTTCCTTTATATGCGTCTTCTCCCACTCCTGAGACAGGGGCTCCTGTATCCCAGGCTGACATCAAACTTGCTAGGTAGCCAAGGATATCTTCCTATCTCCACCACCCAAGTGGTGTAGGTGTATACCATTATGTCCTGCCCCTCTACCCATTATTTTTAAATGTTAATTAACTAAATAGATGAAAAACTTAAAATCCTTGGGGACCTGAATACAGGGTAATGTTTCTTAGCACACAATGAGCAGTTTCATAGAATTTTGCAGCAAATAGGAAAGTAATTCATAAGTGCATTCCAAGAAAAAAATGATAATTAAAAGAAAAGGTATTTAATGGGTAGAAAATTAAAGAACCTGTAATATATTTTGACTTCTCCTCATACCCGTAAGTGCATATAAAGCAGATTGTTGGAGGTTATTACATGAAGCACAACTAAAGGCAAATCTGCCCCCATCGAAGCTGAAAGGGACCAAAAGGAAACCAAGGTTGATTACTCAGGCTAATGGCCTGGCGGCCAGAAATGACAGGTGGCTGCATTAAGGAAGTTATTGCCTTCACATGTTGAATGATGGCCAGTGATGTTTTAAGTAATAAGGCTGGTGCTTGAAATCAAGCTTTCTGACTAACTCTCCACCCCTCTTTGAAATCTTTGGTAGTTAAAGCAGCTAACTTCAATATAACTCAGGAACTTTTTAAGAAGTTCATGGGAGCACACAGAGTTAACAGTTTATAAATTTTCTTTATTCCACAGAGGGAAACAGGCACAGGAACTGGGCACCTCTGTTGTGGTCATCCTGCCAAAAGTCTCCTGGGTTCTCTGGACTATTCATTTCCTCCTTGTAAATACACTCCACCACACTTACGGGAACACGAAGAGACTTAGAGAAGAAATGGTTCCTGGTAGGCAGGTAAGACTGAAATTTGAGATCACTCAGAGGAAAGTTTGGGTCAGTAGGACAAGCAAGAGGAAAGAAATATGGGGTTAGAAATCTATTCAAAGAGTCTACTTAAAAGAATTCAGGACTTAAACCAAATTAAATAACAGTAAGCCTCAAGACCTCACACAAGCGAGGCAAGCTCTTAACTCGGTTTCACCCTCTGCCCACCTGGGAATTTTTAAGTGCTTAAGGCAAGAATTACATGTCAAACCTGGCCAGAGTCTGCAATAGAAGCCATGAAGAGATAGCCACAGCGCTTTTGACACAAACTGATCCTGACAGGATGCTGGGGGTTGGGTATCTTACAGGGTGCTTGTAAAATTGGATCCATGTATATTCTTTAGAAAGTTTCTAACTTTACCAGATGAGTTGAAGAAAATATTTTACGAGCATCCAGGGTAATTAGTGTGCTGACACTTTCCATCATTGTGATAGAGCTCTAAGAAAACAACATGAGAGGGAGACATGTTTGTTTTGACTCACAGGCTCAGAGTCTCAATGTGTGACTAACTGGCTCTACTGCTTGTGTGTTTCTAATAAGGCAAAATGTCATGGTGGATAGTCATGGTGGGAGGAGGCTGCTTGTTGAATAGTGAACAGGAAGTAGGACATGGCTCCTACTACTTCCTGCCTCTACTCTCACCAAGTAGGTGCTACCCCCAGCTTTCTCCTACTCATTATCTCCTTTATGGACTGTAGCCTCTCATCAGTACCACAAGCTGGGGACTAAGGCTTCAAGTGTCTTGGGTGGAGGACATTTCAGATTCAGGCTATAGCAACCAACTAGTTCCCAAGAACACTAACATGCAATGAATCAGTGAGAGTACTTCAGTTGCAAATACTGAATAAAACTCGTTCTCATGAATAATAGTCACAGACAATAAGGACACTTATGTTATATGACAAGGAAGTTCAGGGCTAGGGCAAGGAGACTGATGTCATTGATTAACAATGATATAAAAACTAGAGGATTCTTCTGTCTCTTCAAGTGTGTCGCCCAGGTTTCTTGCTGCTCTCAGACAGTGGGGAAGTGGTTACAGTGATTCTTGACATCATACCCCAGACATGCTAACATCCAGAGAAAGAAGACTCACTTGCAGGAGTGAGGAAGTATCTTCAAGAACCATACAAAATTGGCCACATGCTTATTTGGAAACCAATTACTGGTCCCGGGATGAAATGCCCTAGATTGGTTATGCCAGCCTGTAGTAAAGAACAGAATTTGCCTGTAGGTGGACACATGCCATTGTCTCCTCCCATAGAAGTTAATCCAGTTGGGCAGGTCCTTGACCTGATGAAGACCACCTTAAGTCCTGTTAAAGAGGAAGGAGGACTAATTATCCTTTTAATGGAACATGTACCTTTCCTTGCCAGAATTCCCTGCCCCCCCCCCCCCCCCGCCCCATATACACACTCTTTTACAGGGCTATAGACAAAACTTTTCCTTTTCTTTTCTCTATTTCTGTTCTAAACATGCTTCCCCTGACACTTTGGATTTTTTTACTCAAGCCCCTCCCCTACTGTGGCCGCCTGCCCCATGCAGCTGTTGTCCAGACTAATGTAGCTCAGTTGAGATGTTTGCTTGTTTTCTTCCCCTTCTCCGTTTTCCTCATCTGGGCAGTTTGCCTGCCCAGAGATTTTTCTTTTGAGCTCAAACAAAACTGTCCTCAAACTTCTGTTTGAGAACCATTCTGTGATGGTTTGTGTATGCTTGGTCCAGGGAGTGGCACTATTAGGAAATGTAGCCTTGTTGGAGTAGGTGTGTCACTGTGGAAGTGGAGCTTTAATACCCTCGTCTTCAATGCCTGGAGTGAGTATTCTGCTAGCAGCCTTCAGATGAAGATGCAGAGCTCTCAGGTCCTCCTGCCTGGATGCTACCATGTTTCCACCTTGATGATAATGGACTGAACCTCTGAACCTGTAAGCCAGCCCCAGTTAAATGTTGTCCTTTATAAGAGTTGCCTTAGTCATGGTGTTTGTTCATAGCCATAACACCCTAACTAAGACACATTCTTAAGTTATTTTATTAACTAGATTAAGCCCCCTAAGAGTGGACCCTGATTTCTAGCTATCATCTGGTGACCAAATAGAGACACTGTGAAACTTCCAGTACAACATGTATTTTGGGGATAGATAATAATAGAGAGTCGACCATATTTAGTAAGGTCTGTAACAGGGCAAGGCAGTGCTGGGGTTCCTTCATCCTGTATTCCTGATGAGGCCATTTCAGGTTTAACCAGAACTTGACCTCCCCGATGGAGAATCCCATGGAAAATTACCCAACTCTATTCTAGGAACCCAAGGTCAAGATACCCCAGCTAATTTATCTTAGCTTCTGTTAAAACTGCCTGCTTGTGTGGAACCTCTCAAGCTAACTGTTGATCTTAGCACAGAACCTCCCCTCCAGCTAACTACTTATCTTCTATCAAATTGTTTGCTTACACAAAGCCACTGTTCCCTGCAACATACACACACACACACACACACACACTCATTCACACATGGCAACTGCCAACCAAGATACCAGGACATGGTTTTTGCCTTCAAACATCCCATGCTCTGGACACTCAAGGCTCTACATGGGTTCCCTAAATACCCAAGTATAGTCTCAGTCAGCTGGAATAAAGACTTTCAATTGTGTATAAACAGTGTCTGAGTGGTCATCTCTGGGAGCTCCTCACAACAGGTCTACTTTTACTTTTATTGATATTTCCTTAGTTTTCCCTTATCTGGAACTTGTTAACTGGTTGGCAACACTAGCAAGATGTCAGTATTTCATGCTCATTTTTTGATAAATGTTTTCTCCCTAAACCCAAAACCATCACCGAGGTGCATTGTTTTTGTGTAATAACCAAAAAGGACAAGAGTATCTGAGAACTTGGCTTAGCAAAAACAAACAAAGAAACATGATGAAAACATCTGAGTACAAAAGAGTTCATGTGTGTGATTATTTGAATAGAAATGGCCCCATAGACTCATGCATTTGAATGCTTGGCCCAGGAAGTAGCACTATTAGGAGGTGTGGCTTTCTTGGAGTAGGTATGGCCTTGTTAGATGAAGTGTGCCACTGGGGGTGGGCTTTAAGGTCTCATATCTTCAAAGACCCTGTGTGGCAACGTCTCTTCCTGCTGCCTTCAGATCTGGATGTACAGCTCTCAGCTCCCCCAGCACCATGTCTGCCTGTGTGCTGCTATGTATGTGACAATAATGAACTAAACCTCTGCACAAGCAGGCAGTTTAACAGAAGCTAAGTAAGCCAGCCCCAACTAAATGTTTTCTAGGAGTTGCTGTGGACACAGTGTAGCTTCCCAGCAATAGAAACCCCAACTAAGACAGCATGAGCTATGGTATGCATGTGAGACAGTTTAGACACACATAATTTGTTATAATTAAAGAATCAAAATTAGCCAGGCGGTGGTGGCGCACACCTTTAATCCCAGCACTTGGGAGGCAGAGGCAGGCGGATCTCTGAGTTCGAGGCCAGCCTGGTCTACAGAGTGAGTTCCAGGACAGCCAGGGCTACACAGAGAAACCCTGTCTCGAAAAACCAAAAAAAAAAAAAAAAAAAAAAAAAAAAAAGAATCAAAATTAATGATCAAGTTACTTATCACCAGTGAACTCAAGAGAGCAGCGTAGGTGAGAGGGTATTTATTGTGCTATGAATTCCATAAAATCAGATTGCAGGAAAATACTTAAACCCTTTGAAGAAGTACGAGGTTAAGGGATGGATCAGTTGGTAGAGTTCTTGCACAATATATACAAGGCCCTGGGTTCGACCCCAGCATCACATAAACTGGGCATGGTGGTACATACCTATAATCTTGGCCTTTGGGAGGTAGAGGCAATGGGGTCAAAAGTTTCAACATCCTTCTCAGCAAATAGCAAGTTTAAAGCCAGCATGGACTTCATGAGACTGCATCTCAAAAATAAATGAACAAACCAATAAATAAAAAACAAAAAGTAAAAAAGGGGGCTGAAGAGACAGACCAGCATTTAAGAATACTTACTGAATGCTTACTGCTCTTGCAGAGGACCAGAGTTCAGTTCTTAACACACACACTGAGTGGCCCATAATTGCCTGTAACTTGAGCCTCAAAGCAACCGTTCACCTCTGGTTTCCACCACCTGCACTCATGTGCATATACCCACATGCAACACATGCACACATACACATAATTAAAATAATAAAAATAAATCTTAAACAAAACAAAATAGGACCAGCAAGATCGCTCAGTGGATAAAAGCAGTTTTGACGGAGCCTGAGGACATGGGCTCCACCCCTGAAGCCCAAATGGTACAAGGAGAGAGTAATCTCCACAACTACCCTCTCACAAAATACATAAATGAAAATAAAATTATAATAATATTGAGAGAGAATTAAAGAAGCTGATGTTACCCAGGATCATTGTACAGGCACCTAACCTCACTGATAGATGTGTGTCTTCATTCCTAGCAGGCCAAACAAAAGATGTCCACAGAACTGTTCATTGTTAAATAAACTTCTAAACAGTACCCAGAACAATTTTTGTTTGCTTGTCTAGTTTTGTGGTGCTAGATAACAAACCTGGAGCCTTGTGAATGCTAGGCAAGCACATTACCACTTAGCTACAACCCCAACTCCTTTTACTTTTCCTTTTGAGATATATTCTCCTAAATACCCAGGTTAACATTGAACCTCCTGTACTCTGGCCTCAGCCTCCTAAGTATCCGCGATTACTTGACCTGTGCCACTAGGCCCAGATCCAAAAACCTTTTCATTTGTTTGAGACAAGGTCTCAAGTAGCCCACAGTAGCTTCAAACTTGCTTTCCTGCTAGTTTTGAATTCTTGATCTCCTGGCCTTTACCTCCCAGGTGATATGATCATGGGCGTGTACCAGGAATCCCAGATCAAAAGAACTTTTTCTTTTTTTCTTTTTTTTTTTTTTTTTTTTTTTTGGTTTTTCGAGACAGGGTTTCTCTGTGTAGCCCTGGCTGTCCTGGAACTCACTCTGTAGACCAGGCTGGCCTTGAACTCAGAAATCCGCCTGCCTCTGCCTCCCAAGTGCTGGGATTAAAGGCGTGTGCCACCACCGCCCGGCCCAAAAGAACTTTTAAATGAGGCATTTTACATGTGATTAAGTGGCAGACTGAGTGTACAAATTCTAAAATGAATAAAAATATACAATAAGGTGCCCTCAATCTTTTCTCTTTATAATTCTGATACAGCTGATTTTTTAAAATTAGCTATATATTTGTAGAGGTGTTGCCACAGTTGGTATGGTCAAAGGCTGGCCCAGGAAGCCCTAACAATCAGATACCTGTCTTTAATATGCCCATTGAAGGCACAGATAATAGTGAAAAGCAGGAAAAGGAGATTTATTCAATGTGACCATATTAGGAAGAGGAACACTCACCTCTAAATCTATCTCAGGGAGTACTAACAACAAGTTTTCTTTCATTTAAACAGAGGGCAACAGGTATACAGATTTACCAGTCCTAGTCAAACTGCAGTTCTGCCCATCACTCACCCACCATTGTCTCAGTGCCAGGCTATCCTGCAAGGTAGGCTAGAGAATTTTTCTAAGCATGTAAAAATCTCTTCCTGGGTGGCAAGTTCCAAGTTAGAGTTTATTGTTTTTAAAGTGTGTGTGTGTGTGTGTGTGTGTGTGTGTGTGTGTGTGTCAGTTTGTGCAAATAAATTCAAGTGCTCAAGATAGCCAGAGGCATTGGATCCCTTGAAGTTAGAGTTACAGGCAATGTGAGCTTCTCAATGTGGGTGCTGGGAACTGAACTTCATCCCCTGCAAGAGCTGCACTCTATGCTGCCAAACCTTGCCTTTCCTTTTCCTCCCCTCTCCTTTCCGATCCTTTCCTCTCCTCTTTTCTCCTTTCCTTTCCTTCCCCCATTTTTCACTTTTTTTATATTTGTTTATTTTATATTTATTTATTTTATATGAGTACACTGTAGCTGTCTTCAGCCACATTCCAGATGGTTGTGAGCCACCATGTGGTTGCTGGGAATTGAACTCAGGACCCTTAGGAAGGGCGGCCAGTGTTCTTAACCACTGAGCCATCTCTCCAACCACCTCTTCTCTTTTTTCTTTTCTTTCTTTTTTTTATTGGATATTATATTTACATTTCAGATTTTATCCCCTTACCCCATTTCCCCCCCCCCCACTCAGGAACCCCCTATTACAACCCCCCTCCTCCTGCTTCCATGAGGATGTACCCCCACCTACCCCCTGACTCCCACCTCCCCACCCTCAAATTCCCCCCCACTCGGTGTCCAGCCTTCATGGGAACAAGGATCTCCTCTCCCACCTATGTCTGACAGGGCCATCCTCCCCTACATATACAGCTGGAGCCATGGATCCTTCCCTATGTGCTCCCAGGCTGGTGGTTTAGACCCTGGGGAGCTCTGGTTGGTTGGTATTGTTGCTCTCCTCAACAACTGTAGCTTGCGACAAACCCTTTCAGCTCCTTCAGTCTTCTCTCTAACTCCTCCATTGGGAACCCTTGATCAGATCAATGGTTAACTGTGAGCATCTGCTTCTGAATATGTCAGACTCTGGCAGACCTCTAAGGAGACAGCTATATCAGGCTCTTTTCAGCATGCACTTCCTGACATCCACATCAGTCTACCTTTGGTGACTGCACATGAGACAAATACCCAGGTGGAATGGTCTCCAGAGAGCCCCTCTTTCAGTTTCTGTCTCACACTTTGTCTCCATATTTGCTCTCTTGAGTATTTTGTTACTCCTTCTAAGTAGGACCGAGGCACACTTGGTCTTCCTTCTTCATGAGCTTCATGTGGTCTGTGAGTTGAATCTTGGGTATTTCAATCTTTTAGGCTAATATCCGCTTATCTGAGTAAATACCACGTGTGTTCTTTTGTGATTGGGTTACCTCACTCAGGATGATGTTTTCTAGTTCCATCCATTTACCTAAGAATTTTTCGAATTCATTATTTTTAATAGCTAAGTAATATTACATTGTGTAAATGTACCACATTTTTTTTTTGTTCATTCCTCTGTTGAAGGATACCTGGGTTCTTTCCAGCTTTTGACTATTATAAATAAGGCTGCTATGAACATAGTGGAGCATATGTCCTTGTTATATGTTGGAGCATCTTCTGGGTATATGCCCAGGAGTGGTATAGCTGGGTCCTTAGGTAATGCTATGTCCAATTTTCTGAGGAACCACCAGACTGATTTCCAGAGTGGTTGTACCAGCTTGCAATCCCACCAACAATGGAGGAGTGTTCCTCTTTCTCCACATCCTCGCCAGCATCTACTATCACCTGAGTTTTTGATCTTAGCCATTCTGACTAGTGTCAGGTGGAATCTCAGGGTTGTTTTGATTTGCATTTCCCTGATGACTAAGGATGTTGAACATTTAAGGTGCTTCTCGGCCATTTGAGTTTCCTCAGTTGAGAATTCTTTGCTTAGCTCTGTACCCCATTTTTAATAGGGTTATTTTGTTGTCTGGAGTCTTAATTTCTTGAGTTCTTTGTATATCTTGGATATTAGCCTTCTATCGGATGTAGGATTGGTAAAGATCTTTTCCCAATCTGTTGGTTGCCGTTTTGTCCTATTGACACTGTCCTTTGCCTTACAGAAACTTTGCAATTTTATGAGGTCCCATTTGTCAATCCTTGATCTTAGAACATAAGCCATTGGTGTTCTGTTTAGGAACTTTTCCCCTGTGCCTAGGTATTCGAGGGTCTTCCCCACCTTCTCTTCTATTAGTTTCAGTGTATCTGGTTTTATATGAAGGTCCTTCATCTACTTGGGCTTGAGCTTTGTACAAGGGGATAAAAATGGATTGATTTGCATTCTTCTACATGCTGACCTCCAGTTGAACCAGCACCATTTGTTGAAAATGCTGTCCTTTTCCCACTGGATGGTTTTGGTTCCTTTGTCAAAGATCAAGTGACCATAGTGTGTGGGTTCATTTCTGGATCTTCAATTCTATTCCGTTGATCTTCCTGCCTGTCTCTGTACCAGTACTGTGCAGTTTTTATCACTATTGCTCTGTAGTACAGTTTGAGGTCAGGGATGATGATTCTCCCAGAAGTTCTTTTATTATTGAGAATAGTTCTTGTTATTTTGGGTTTTTTGTTATTCCAAATGAATTTGCACATTGCTCTTTCTATCTCTATGAAGAATTGATTTGGGATTTTGATGGGGATTGCATTGAATCTATAGATTGCTTTTGGCAAGATGGCCATTTTTACTATATTAATCCTGCCAATCTAAGAGCATCAGAGATCTTTCCATCTTCTGAGATCTTCTTCGATTTCTTTCTTCAGAAACTTGAAGTTCTTGTCATACAGATCTTTCACTTGCTTTGTTAGATTCACTCCAAGATATTTTATATTATTTGTGACTATTGTGAAGGTTGTCATTTCCCTAATTTCTTTCTCAGACTGTTTGTCCTTTGAGTAGAGGAAGGCTACTGGTTTGTTTGAGTTGATTTTATATCCAGCCACTTTGCTGAAGTTGTTTATCAGGTTTAGGAGTTCTCTGGTGGAAGTTTTAGGGTCACTTAAATATACTATTATATCATCTGCAAATTGTGTAAATTTGACTTCTTCCTTTCCTATTTGTATCCCTTTGACCTCCTTTTGTTGTCTAACTGCTCTGGCTAGGACTTCCAGTACTATATTGAATAGCTAGGATGAGAGTGGCAGCCTCGTTTAGTCCCTGATCTTAGTGGGATTGCTTCAAGTTTCTCTCCATTTAGTTTGATGTTGGCTACTGGCTTGCTGTATATTGCTTTTACTATTTTAGGAATGGGCCTTGTATTCCTGATCTTTCCAAGACTTTTAACATGAAGGTATGTTGAATTTTGTCAAATGCTTTCTCAGCATCTAGTGAGATGATCATGTGTTTTTTTTTCTTTGTGTTTGTTTATTTAGTGGATTACATTGATGGATTTCCAAATATTGAACTATCCCTGCATTCCTGGGATAAAGCCTACTTGATCATGATGGATGGTTGTTTTGATGTGTTCTTGTGTTTGTGAGAATTTTATTGAGTATTTTTGTATCAATATACATAAAAGAGATTGGTCTGAAATTCTCTTTCTTTGTTGGGTCTTTGTGAGGTTTAGGTATGAGCGCGATTGTAGCTTCATAGAACGAATTGGGTAGTTATCCTTCTGTTTCTATTCTGTGGAATAGTTTGAAGAGAATTGGTATTATATCTTCCTTGAAGATCTGATAGAATTCTGCACTAAAACCATCTGTTCCCAGACTTTTTTTTTGGTGGGGAGACTTTTAATGACTGCTTCTATTTCTTTAGGAGTTATGGGACTGTTCAGATGGTTTATCTGCTCCTGATTTAATTTTGGTACCTGGTATCTGTCTAGAAAATTGTTCATTTCATCCAGATTTTCCAATTTTGTTGAGTATAGACCTTTGTAGTAGGTTCTGATGATTTTTTTTTAAATTTCCTCAGTTTCTGTTGTTATGTCTCCCTTTTCAGTTCTGCTTTTATTAATTTGAGTACTGTCTCTGTGCCCTTTGGTTAGTCTGGCTAAGGGTTTATCTATCTTGTTCATTGTCTCAAAGAACCAGCTCCTGGTTTTGTTGATATTTTGTACAGTTCTTTCTGTTTCTACTTGGTTGATTTCAGCCCTGAGTTTGATTATTTCCTGCCCTCTATTCCTCTTGGGTGTATTTGCTTCTTTTTGTTCTAAAGCCTTCAGGTGTGCTGTCAAGTTGTTAATGTATGCTTTCTCCAGTTTCTTTTTGTAGGCAGTTAGAGCTATGAGTTTTCCTCTTAGTACTGCTTTCATGGAGTCCTACAAGTTTTGGTATGATGTGTACTCATTTTCATTAAATTCTAAAAAGTCTTTAATTCCTTTCTTTATTTCTTCCTTGACCAAGTTATCATTGAGTAGAGCATTGTTCAGTTTCCACACATATGTGGACTTTTCATTGTTTTTGTTATTATTAAAGACCAGCCTTAGTCCATGGTAATTTGATAGGGTGCAAGGGATTATTTCAATCTTTTTGTATCTGTTGAAGCCTGTTTTGTGACCAATTATATGTTCTATTTTGGATAAGGTACCATTAGGTGCTGAGAAAAAGGTATATTCTTTTGTTTTAGGATGAAATGTTCTATAGATATCTGTTAAATCCATTTGCTTCATAACTTCTGTTAGTTTCATTGTGTCTCTGTTTAGTTTCTGTTTCCATGATCTGTCCATTGCTGAGAGTGGGGTGTTGAAATCCTTCACTATTATTGTGTGAGGTGCAATGTATGCTTTGAGCTTTAGTAAAGTTTCTTTTATGTATGTGGGTGCCCTTGCATTTGGGGCATAGATGTTCAGAATTGAGAGTTCATCTTGGTAGTTTTTTTTTTCTTTGATGAGTATGAAGTGGTTGAAAGTTGATTTTATTTGATATTAGAATCACTACTTCAGCTTGTTTCTTAGGACTATTTGCTTGGAAGATTGTTCCATCCTTTTACTCTGAGGTAGTGTCTGTCTTTTTCACTGAGGTGCGTTTCCTGTATGCAGCAAAATTCTGGGTCCTGTTTATGTATCCAGTCTGATAGTCTACATCTTTTTATTGGAGAACTGAGTCAATTGATATTAAGAGATATTAAGGAAAAATAATTGTTGCTTCCTGTTATTGTTGTTATTAGAGGTGGAATATGTTTGTGTAACTATCTTCTTTGGGGGTTGTTGGAAGATTACTTCCTTGCTTTTTCTAGGTTGTAGTTTCCCTCCTTGTGTTGGAGTTTTCCATCAATTATCCTTTGAAGTGCTGGATTTGTGGGAAGATATTGTGTAAATTTGGTTTTGTCATGGAATATCTTGGTTTCTCCTTCAATAGTGATTGAGAGTTTTGCTGGGTATAGTAGTCTGGGCTGGCATTTGTGTTCTCTTAGGGTCTGTATGATATCTATGATATCAGTACAGGATCTTCTGGCTTTTATAGTCTCTGGTGAGAAATCTGGTGTAATTCTTATAGGTCTGCCTTTATATGTTACTTTACCTTTTTCCCTTACTGCTTTTAGTATTTTTCTTTGTTTTATACATTTGATGTTTTGATTATTATGTGACGGGAGTTATTTCTTTTCTGGTCTAGTCTATTTGGAGTTCTGTAGGCTTCTTGTATATTCATGGACATCTTTTTCTTTAAGGAGTGAGGGAAGTTTTCCTCTATAATTTTGTTAAAGATACTTATTGGCCCTTTAAGTTGGAAATCTTCACCCTCATCTATATCTATTATCCTTAGGTTTGGCCTTCTCATTGTTTCCTGGATGTTTTGGGTTAGGAGCTTTTTGCATTTTGCATTTTTTGACAGTTGTGTCAATGTTTTCCATGGTATCTTCTGCACATGAGTTTCTCTCTTCCATCTCTTGTATTCTGTTGGTGATGCTTGTTTCTATGACTCCTGATCTCTTTCCTAGGTTTTCTATCTCCAGGGTAGTTACCCTTTGAGATTTCTTTATTGTTTCTACTTCCATTTTTAGATCCTGGATGGTTTTTGTTTAATTCCTTCACCTGTTTGGTTGTTTTCTTGCAATTCTTTAAGGAATTTTTGTGTTTCCTCTTTAAGGGCTTCTACCTGTTTACCTGTGTTCTCCTGTACTTCTTTATTTATTTATGTCCTTTTTAAAGTCCTCTATCATCATCATGAGAAGTGATTTTAATTCTGAATCCTGCTTTTCCGGTGTGATGGGGTGTCCAGGGCTTGCTATGATGGGAGAACTGGGTTCTGATGATGACAAGTAACTTTGGATTCTGTTGCTTATGTTCTTGTGCTTGCCTTTCACCATCTGGTTAACTCTTGTGCTACCTTCACTCAATGTCTCTGACTGGGTCCAGATGTCTCTGTGATCCTGTGATCCTGTGATCCTGTGATCCTGTGATCCTGAGCTCCAGCTCCTCTAGAATGTCTCAGGATATGGTGTGTTCATAGGAGCAGACCAGCTAAGTGTCTGCCCAGCCACCTCTTTTTTTTTTTTTTTTTTTTTTTTTTTTTTTGAGACAGGGTCTTATTGTATTGGGGCCTTACTGTATAGACCAGGCTGGCCTTGATCTTACAGAGATCCACCTGCTTCTGCCTCGTGAGTGTTGAAGCTAAAATTATGTGCACCATGTTTGACTTAAAGAAACCTTTAAACAGAGTAAATGTAGGAGTTAATATAATGGTGCATGAGAGACAGAAAAGGAAGCAGCCAAGAGCATGGGTGTGGACTGCCCAAAAAGATCCACAGTTACTGTGGTAGCCATACTCGCACTTTTGTGAGTTCAAGTTATTATCTTCAAGGGGTGGGTAAGGAAGTTAACTGAGATCATAGGGTTTTTCCTGAGTTGCACCAGACAGGGTTAAAAGCTGACAAAACAAAATCATGGATCATAGGAAAGTAAGGTTATCTTTGCACACAGAATAATCTTGTTCATGAGATTCCCAGAAACGATCCAGAAGAGAAGGAAGGTCATTCTCAAGATCATGTATGCTCAGGCCTTAGCATGCTTCATTGCTATTTGGACATTCTTACTTGAAAATCGCTCTACAGAAATGTGGCTCAGCTGGACAGTGGTGGCGCATACCTTTAATCCTAGCACTTGGGAGGCAGAGGCAGGCAGATTTCTGAGTTTGAGGCTAGCCTGGTCTACAGAGTGAGTTCCAGGACAGCCAGGACTACACAGAGAAGCCCCATCTTGAAATCCCACCCCCCCAAAAAAAAAGAAAGAAAGAAAGAAAGAAAGAGAAAAAGGAAATGTGGCTCATTGGTACAATGCTCGCCTAGCATGCACAAAGCCCTGAGTTCAGTCACTAGTATCAAATAAATCCTTGAGGAGTGGCACATGACTGTAATTCCAGCATTGCTGGGGTAGAGGCAGGAGGATTAGAAAGTCAAGTTTATCTTCTACTGCATAGGGAGTTTGAGGTCAATTTAGGTTCAGGAAGCCCTCTCAACATGGTAAAATGTGTGTGTGTGTGTGTGTGTGTGTGTGTGTGTGTGTCACGCACGCACACGTGATATTGACTGGGTTGACAGCCTTCATGGCAGTATGTCAGTTGTACTGTGATTTTCAGTTGATGACAAATTTCAATCAGACTTCACAGTAGGAATCTCCTTTCCTTCTGACGTCCTGGTGTTTTTCTTGTCGTTTTATACTGCCTCACTTTGACACCCATTAACTTAATATCATGACTCATTAATGTATCTGACTTGGAGATAAGGAACACCTCGCTCCCTCCCTCATACCAATCCACAGCAGGAAGTGAAGGGAAACCTACTGCCTCGACTGCAGTGAGAAGTGCTTTGGTTGCTCAGTCCCCAGTGTCCTGAGTTTTACAAAGTGGGTGTCACCATCACCACTGCCACCCACAGGCTGGCCTCAGGAGGATCTACTCTTTCCTAGTAAACCTTTGGTTCAAGATGGAGAGCTCCTTTACTCTCACTCCCTATGGCATAGTTAAATCAGCCTAAAACATTTAAGCTTTTCCTAAGGGCTCTGTGGAAACAGAGAGAAAGGAAGAAAAAGAGAAATATGAACCAGTTGGTCTTTTGTAAAGACAGATCTCACTCATTCTGAGTTAGTGCCTGGGACTATCTGCCTCTGTGCTGTGAAGGTCATCTTTTCTTTTCCTTTCCAGAATGATGAAATGAATTTTTACAGAAGAGCAGAGCGACTCCAGCCGGAGGCCTTCAGCTCCCCGTCTCTGAATCTCTGAGTTCCCCCTTTCTCTGATGCTTGTCTCCTTTACTGGTTGAATCTGTGGCAGAGGCTTTCACACACCCTCTCAGAAGGTGACCTTGCTCTTTGGTTTTATGCTTTTTTGATTCCACAAGCTTAATATTCTTAAAAGAAATATAAGGGATATACAGGGTTTTTTGTGACTCTCCGACACAAAATAAAATAATTACCTATAAATTTCTAGAAAGTTAATACTTGTCCTGGCCAATCTGTGTGAAGACTATAGCCTTAAATGCAACAGAGACATGATCAGGACAGCAAAACACTGGTTTCCTAATTTTATTTTATTTTTTTTAAACTAAAAGTATCCAGGTTTGGGGGACTGGAGAGATAACTCTGGGGTTAGGAGCACTGGCTGCTCTTCCACAGGACCTGGATTTGCAGCAGATATTTTGGCAGCAGATAGCAATAGGTAACTCCAGAGGATCCAACACCCTCTTCTCGCCTCTCTAAGGGCACTATAAACATGTGGTACACAAACACAATATACAGAGAAAATACCCATGCATATAAAAGAAAACAAATGAACCCTTAAGTATATATATAAAGTATTCAGGATTTGGAGGTCAGTGCCCTTGTCCTTGTCCTTAATCTTAATCTTTTCTTCAGAGGGTTGTAAAATGGCATTGAGCCAACTAGAAAGTTCTTTATGGTTTACTTAGGAAATGATCAATGAGACACAAATCCTGCTTTCCTTAGGTAAAAATGGGAAAGCAAATATTGTAAAGTCCTTGTTTAACAACAATAGCGGTAACAAAAGGCTACCCAGTATCTCTGGTTCTGGCCTGGTTGGATATCTTTCCTGGGGACTCTAAAGGTGCCTGGATCTGGAATCACCCTGCTCTGTATCTTCTGGCACAGTGACTCTGGCTACCAAAGAATTAGGACTGTGAGTGCAGCGGGCAGAAATGAAGACCACAGGCCAGGCCAACCATCAGACTGCTGTCCATAGGTCTTTCTCCACTCCTGCCTCCATGGAGATTGTTGGGGACCGCACTAGTCCCACGTTGGGGCGGCTAAAAAATGTCTCGGCCTGAGCAAAATGTTGAGGCCCGGGCCGACCCACGTTTGGGCGGCCACTGTATCCCAGCACAAGCTGCTGCTCCGGTCTGCAGGTCGGGGGTTCAGCAAGAGCAAGGGTGAGGGCAGATTCTACCTAATGTCTGAGATTCGTCTCTGATGATCCCCTGTATTCTCTGATCTCCGTCTATATTCTCTGATCTCTGGTTCTGTCTTCTATAGTCTGACTTCTAAGCCACGCCTCTAAGTTACACCTTTAACCATGCCCTTAGGTCTTGCCTCTAACTCTGATCTCTATAATCTCACACACCTTTAATCTCAAGGTATCTAAACCAAGATTATCAGAGTGTTCTCAGCTGTTGTAGGCTATTGTAATTCAAATCTCATGTCAGCGTATATGGCTCAAGATGGCTGCAAAGCTGATAGCCACTTTCTGCTAAAAGTCGGCCCTCAACAGGAGATGTCCTTAGTTCCTGGTTCAGTTCCTTGCCCTGCAGTAATAGTAACAAAACCACAACCGAATGAGCACAGTGTTATATGTACCTGTGAGCCCAGTGCTCAGGTGTGAGGACTGCAGTGACTTTGATTTTGAAGCCAGATGAAGCCACAGAGTGAATCCCAAATCACCCTGGGCTAGAGTGACCCTATCTCAAAACACCAAAACCAAAACAAAAGACACAGAACAAAACGAGAGGACCTGGCAGATGGCTCAGTATACAAAAGTGCATGTGCTTGTTGATGGGTTTGATGGAGCCAGAGGGAGTACACCTGAGGCCTAGCAGCACAGGCAGCCAAGGCAGGCAGATCACTTGAGCTCAATAGTTCCTACAATCTCCCTAGCCTCCAGAAAACAAAACAAAACCAGGTCATTTTTCTTAGCAAAGTTCTGATTGTATCACTTTGCTGATCAACCAACCATGTGGTGCTGATCAACCAACCACAGCCTTCCACATAATTCTCAACTGTATATTCTGGCATGTGGTAGATCATGAAATAAAATGCTCTAAGTTGCTTCTGTGGAATAAAAACAGGGCTGAAAGTCTAGTTGGGTGATTAAGAGTTTATCTTACATGTGTAATATCATCAGGTTCAATCTCTAGGACCTCAAAAAAAATGATGATTAATTCATTTTTATTGTTAAATTTGAAATGCCATTCTTTGTGTTTAAATGTTTCATTTCTTCTTAATTGTTTATAGATTTACTTATTTTTATATGTATGAATGTTTTGCCAACGTGTGTGTGTGTGTGTGTGTGTGTGTGTGTACCATCTGTGTGCCTGGTGCTCAAGAGGTCAGAAGAGAAATGTACAATCTCATGGAACTGCAGTTAAGAATGGTTGTGCCGGGCAGTGGTGGCGCATGCCTTTAATCCCAGCACTTGGGAGGCAGAGGCAGGCGGATTTCTGAGTTCGAGGCCAGCCTGGTCTACCGAGTGAGTTCCAGGACAGCCATGGCTATACAGAGAAACCCTGTCTCGAAAAACAAAACAAACAAACAAACAAACAGAATGGTTGTGAGCCACCATATGGGAGCAACCAGTACTGTTAACTGCTGAGTCATCTCTTCAGCTCCGTAAATATTTTATTTCTTAGGTGGAATAGTAGATACATGTTTGGTTTACTAAAGAATGGTAAAATATCCAAAACATAAAAATGACACTTCATGTCACTACAGTGTTCTACAAACACAACTACTGTTAGGATAGAGAGATAGCTCAGAAGTGGAGAACACATTGAACATGTGTGAAGACCTTGGGTCCAAGCACTAGCACTGCAATAAACAAGGAAACGGACATATTAATGGCCTTTGCACCAGAATTCCTTCTCTTAGATAAGTGTTTCTACGGTGCATCTGTAGTGTGTATTAGTGGCATTCATTGTTATAGTTGAATGCTTCTCCACTGTGTGAATATATCATTCATTCTTCCTTTCACTGGCTAACATGCTAGGCTAGCACTTTTGGCTGTTTCAAATCGTGATACTATGAGTATTTGTGAACAAATCTATATTTAAATATCCCTTCCTTCCTTTTTTTTTTTTCACCTGAGGGGAAGCACAAAGTGTTAAGGAAAGCATGCCTTAAAAAGGAATAGAAACAGCTATGAATTTGAGGGATATATAAAATTAATATATATATACATATGTATGTATATATATATTTAACTTTAATGAAACTATGTTTTATGCACTATATTATGATCATAATTCCCCTCTCCCCTCCACTAACTCTTCTCAGCTCTTCCTACCTTCCCACCTACCCTTCTCTCTCTCTCTCTCTCTCTCTCTCTCTCTCTCTCTCTCTCTCTCTCTCTCATTAGAAAACAAACACCTTTAATCCAGCACTTGGGAGACAGAGGCAGCTGGTTCTACAGAATAAGTTCTAAGACAGCCAGGGCTGTTACTCAAACCCTACCACCACCCCCTCCAGAAAGAAAGAAGGAAAGAAAGAAAGGAAGGAAGGAAGGAAGGAAGAAAGAAAGAAAGAAAGAAAGAAAGAAAGAAAGAAAGAAAGAAAGAAAGAAAAATACAGGCAACAAACAAACAAACCAGAATAGGACAAAATAAACAGGAAAAAAAGAAGAAGCAGCAGCAAAGGGGTAAAACAAACAGACCCAGAGACAGAGACACACATCTGCACACAATGAATTCCCATAAGAAAAAATAAAATTGGAAACTGTAAAATACACAAGTGAAAGACCTATAATGTAAAAGAAACACCCAGGGAAGGCACAAAGAGACAAAAAGCCTCCCACAATGCCTCTGGACTCATTTTGTCATGGCCATATACTGGTGGACATGGGGCCTGCTCTTAAGTGAGATTTGTATATCCAGTGAGATAGCACTGGAGAAAATTGATTTTTTTGACACAGAGTCTGTGTCAAAATAGCCTTGGCTATCTTGGAACTCACGATGTAGACCGGGGTGGCCTTGAATTCATAGAGATCTGCCTACCTTTGTCTCTCAACATTAAAAAGATAATGAAAAGTTATGATTCATTTTCTCAGCAACTAAGGATGTCGGGGAGACTAATGAAACTTCCCAGCTGCGGCTATGGAAGTGACCACACAGACAGCAGGGTCTGGGAGGGAAAGGCACAGTATCTCCCTACTGGAATGATTAGTCTCCGCAGCTCTTCTGCATAGATTAAGGTGTATCCTGCCTCCTGAGGGATGGTCCCTTAGCCAAGGTTGACCTGCCAAACTGGAATATCAGGTCTCCATCCAGTTTAAAGGTTCCATTCTCTTGACAATAGTTTTCTTAGTGAGTTTCTACTGCTGCTGTAATGACCCCTCCTCTGAAGAGGCAACCTTAAAATCCCTTAGGATGAAACTGGTGAATGGAAATGACCCATTTCTAACATGAAAATCTGGAGCTCTGGCTCCTTGGTGGAAGGGCTGATGTCTGGAGGAGTTTCAGCCCCACCCTCACATACAACCTCCAGGCAAGGTCCTGTTCAGGATCAGATAAGAAAAGAGAGGTCCCTTCTGGCCAGAGAAGCAAGACGCTTTCAAACTTTTGCTTTCTAGGTGGGACCCTGCCCAGAGCTGGCCTATCCAGTTTCAATAGCTTGTTCTCACTACTATCTAAATATCATCTTCTGATTGTTATTGCTAATGTATAGATGTTTTTAGTGTTGTTGCTCTTGTAGCTTGCAACTTTGCTGTACTATTTGTATCTTTGTTGTGGATGCTTTAATGTTTACAGTGCCCTGCCTGCATGTATGTCTGTGTACCCACCACATGTGTGCCTGATGCCTGAAGAGGTCAGAAAAGGGTGCCAGACCTCTGGGACTGGAGTTACAGATGGTCATGTGGGTGCTGAAGATTGAACCTGGACTCACTGGAAGAACAGCTCTTACCTACTGAGCCATCTCTTTAGGCTCATGTTCTCTCTCTCTCTCTCTCTCTCTCTCTCTCTCTCTCTCTCTCTCTCTCTCTCTCCTTAATGAATAAGTTTTACACAGTGTAGTGCAAGCTATCCTAGGACTCATCATGTAGACCAGGATAGCCTTGAATTTCAGCAGTAGCTTGCTATAAACCCCAGTCTCCCAAGTGCTGGAATTGAGTCAACGTGCCTAATTTTTTCCTTAGATTTATAGAGGTTATATCTGAAAATTCATATTTATTTGGGACTACAGAGATAGGTCAGTGGCTAAGAACACTTGTTATACAAGCATGAGAACCTGAGTTTGAAATCACAATGAGAAGCCAGCTCTTTTAAGTTCAGACTCCATTTTAGAGAACCTGACTTAAAAGATGTGGCCTCTCACACCACCCTCCTGCCCAGTCTTCTAAATAGCGGGACTGCAGTCAGGACTGATCAACAGTTTTAGAACATCTTAAATGTTCCCTTTAATTTATTCTTTTAGACATTTGTTCACATAGGATCCTGTTGATCAATTTCAGCAAATTTATGAGGTTCCCCGCATTCTTTCTAGTATTGGCTTTCCTGAGAGAATATACTTTATATTATTTCTTTAAATTTTTTAAAGTTATGCCTATATGTAAATCTGCATACCATGTGTGTGTGTAGAGCCCGCAGGGTCCAGAAGAGGGCTTTGGACTCCTTGTATTAAAGTTACAGATGGTTGTGAGATGCCATGTGGGTGCTGCAAACCAAACTTGGCTCCTTTGGCACAATGCTTTGAACCTCTGAGCCATCTCAGGCTCCCTTCCCTCATTTTTACTGGCTTTTGCTTGTGTATTTTTGTTTTAGGCACCAGTTCTTAATCTTTTCTGATGGGTTTACTCTTTTATCATTGTGATACCTACATTACATTTTTTTTGGTATTGCATGTGGTCTGTTTTATCTGATAATAGCGGAGCCACTCCATTGTGTTTGTTGATTGTTTTGTTTTTCTGGTTTTTGAGACAGGGTTTGTGGTGGTTTGAAAAGGTATGGTCCCCACAGACTCCTGTGTTTGAATGCTTGACCCCTAGAGTGGCACTATTAGAAAGTGTGGACTTATTAAAGTAGGTGTGGTCTTTGTTAGAGGAAGTGTGTCACTGTGGGGTGGACTTTGAGGTCTCCTATACTCAAGCTATACCCAGTATGGAATGTAGTCTCCTTCTGCTGCCTGTGAAACACAATCTAAGACAGAAGTTGGTACCAGGGACTAGGGTATTGCTAAAATAGGCTTGACCATGTTTTTCTTTGGAGGAATGTGGATTTTAGGACTTTAGGAAAGCAGTGGACTGTTTTAAGTGGAGTTTAATGGGCCATCCTAGTAGGAACATACAAGACAGTGAGTGGTGCCGAGAGGGACATGAACTGTGGAGGCCTGGTCAGAGGTTTCAGAGGAGATGAATTTTAGTATATTGTCTAGAGATTATTCATGTGATATTTTGGTGAAGAATGTGACTGCCTTTTGCCCTTGTTGGAAGAGTTTGCCTGGGCTAAACTGAAGAGTTTTAGATTAATTGCATTGGCAAAGGAAATCTCAAAATATCCTAGTATAGACTACTATGAACTACTCTGTCTTTTTCATTCTTTTTGTTTGTTTGTTTTGGTTTGGTTTGGTTTTGGGTTTTTTTTTTGTTTGTTTGTTTTTAATTAAAAAAATTGTATTTACTTAGAAGCATTCAGAATGTCAACAAAACAGCCGCAATTTTTTTTTGCAATTACAGAGTGGTATTCAGTTAACAGAACAACAATTATCTTCGTATAAGCTGCATCAGAGACAACTGAAGATGGAAAAAAAAAAAAACCAAAAATAAAACCAAAAGAAAAGAAAAACAAAAACCAAACTACTGTCCCCATATATAACTAATTTGTGCTGTGCACCAACAAGAACCTGCTTTAAATTTCCATGCCAATTTACAACCCTAGGACTGTACCAGGCAAGGTTAGGGGCTATTGAAAATACCACCAGGACAGGGCTATCTAAAGACACATTCAGTAGTGTGTTAACTATACAAAAAAAGACACTGTACAGTTTAAAAACAAATCTTACACAGCCTTACATTTCAGTTTTTCTTTAAAAGGAGTGAGTTGTGTACAGGGGGTTAAATGATTTATAGACAAGGGAAAAAAAACTGCGCTAGAACCAACTTATTCATCATCATCTTTGTCTTTCTCCTCTTCCTCATCCTCTTCATCCTCCTCATCATCTTCCTCTTCCTTCTTTTTCTTGCTCTTTTCAGCCTTGACTATCCCCTTTTTCCGCTGCGTCAGGTTTTCCTTTAGGTCTGTAGGCAGCAATATCCTTCTCATACTTCTCCTTCAGCTCGGCAGCCTTCTTCACGTAGGGCTGCTTGTCATCCGCTGCAGTGTTGTTCCACATCTCTCCTAGTTTCTTTGCAACATCACCAATGGATAAGCCAGGATGCTCGCCTTTGATTTTTGGGCGGTACTCAGAACAGAACAGGAAGAAGGCCGAAGGAGGCCTCTTGGGTGCATTGGGGTCCTTGAACTTCTTTTTGGTTTCCCCTTTGGGAGGGATGTAGGTTTTCATTTCTCTTTCATAACGAGCCTTGTCAGCCTTTGCCATATCTTCAAATTTCCCCTTTTCTTTAGCAGACATAGTCTTCCACCTCTCTGAGCAGGTCTTGAAGAACTCTGAGAAATTGACAGAAGCATCTGGGTGCTTCTTCTTGTGCTCCTCCCGGCAGGTTAGCACAAAGAATGCATATGAGGACATTTTGCCTCTCGGCTTCTTAGGATCTCCTTTGCCCGTGTTTAGTTGGTTTTCCTCCGTGAGGCACAGAGTCGCCCAGTGCCCGTCCGGCTCTCGATTGACCCGGCGCTGTCTTTATGGAGCTCAATGTACTGCAATGGCTGTGAGAGCGAGAGCCAGACGCAGCCTCCTCGTCTTTTTCATTCTTAAAGAACATTTTGATGAAAAGAAACAAGCTGAACAAGGAAAAAGTGTGCAGTTCAAGAAGAAAAGGGGCACTTAGGAAGTGAAATGGAACTAAATCTTGTGTTCAAGAAGATAAACAGATTAAAGATATTGAATGGTAGCCTCAGGGAAAGATTCCACTCAGAAAAAGTAAAAAAGAAACAAACAAAAAAGACAGTTTAGGTCTAGGTGTGGTAGTACACACCTGAAATCCCAGCACTCAGGAGACAGAGGCATGCAGATCTCTGAGCCAGTCTGCAGAGCAAGCTCCAGGACAGCCAAGCATGGGTAGTGAAGGAAACCATCAAAAAACAAAGCTAGTGAAGATGTAACTGAATAAAGGGACCATGTTCTAGCCCCAGCATGCTGCAGAACTTGGCAGCTTCGACCACATACTTCTGGCTTTAGAGTCAAGCATTGAAGATAGGGGTTATGGAATCTCCCACCAAGACTAAGGAAAGCCACTGAGGGCAAGCATGTGGCAGGGGTGTCCCTGAATGGAGGCCCAGAGAAGCCACTAAAGAAGCTTCGATAGTGAAGCCTGGATTGCCTTTTTGTTTGTTTGTTTGTTTGTTTCAAGTATACCAGGCTGGCCTGGAACTCACAGAGATTCAGAGTACTGAGATGAAAGGCACGTGCTACCAAAACCAGACAGTATGGCTCTTGGCTGAGCAAATCTCCAGACCTGACCTTGTGCTTCTTATCCTTAAGCCTCTGTCTCCTGAAGGCTAAAATAACAGGCATGTATCATGAAGTTTACAAAGAGCTAGGCATCAAGCCTAGTGCTCTGTGTACGCTAGGCTGGTGCTCTACCACCAGAGTTACATCTTTTGTTCCTAAGTAGAGATTTGTTAAGTAATTCTTGTTTTCTATATGTTGATGTATGCTTTGACCCCTCTTACTTTTAGCACACACAAAGGAATGTGCTAAATTCCCACAGAAGGAACCTGGGTTGTTCTAAACCAATGTTTGCTCACGCTTCCTTCCTTCCTTTCTTCCTTCCTTCCTTCCTTCCTTCCTCCCTCCCTCCCTCCCTCCCTCCCTCCCTCCCTCTTTCTTTCTTTCTTTCTTTCTTTCTTTCTTTCTTTCTTTCTTTCTCTTCTATGCTCTTTTTATAGCTTTTTTGCTTCTGTATACCTTTATATTCTGTTTCAAAGAAACATAGAAAAACCTTTCTTGCTGGGATGACATGGCCCTGTGAAGCTATCCAGTTTTGAAAAATAGCAAAGCATCAGCATGCCTTTAACATGCAAAGTAAAAAAACAAAAGCACACCTCCTCTCTCAGGCACATATGGGACAGGAGGCCATATTCCTTTGCTTTGGTCTTCACAGACATAGGCAAAAGGCAACTAAAAATCGACCTTAAGAGTTAAGGCATCCTGCCTTAAATTGTTTACTCTGCCCCACCTTTCCTGTCTTACAGAAATTCTCCAAAAGGTTCTACTGTTGGCTGTTCACTGCTGTCACCTGATCCAAACCTGGCACTGACCATTGGGTAGCAGCGGTGACCTACTCTCTAGAAGCTGTGAGTGTAGTAAGTATTGCTGTCTGTGCTTCTCTCTCTTCTCTCATAACTGCCAGGCCTGACCATCTCACCAAAAACACGTGGCTGAGGAGATGCTCATTGGAAGAGTGCTTACCTATAGAACACACAAGGTGTGAGCTTCATCTCCAACACTGCTTGCATAAATAAATAAATAATAAAATGAGAGAATGCAGAATGCTGACTGAATGCAAACACAAGCGTTTTCCCTCAGGCTCTCAGAACAGCAGCTCCAGAAAAGTTTAATCTGTGTGCCTAAACATTTGGCTCCTAGCGCTACTTCCTCAGCTGTGTGGTTTTGAGCACATTGCAACCCCCCTGAGTCTCCTTCTCCGAGTCACTCAAAGATATTAAGTGAGATCATATAAATGATTCTTCTACTGACTCAGGGCTTCCTCTATCTTAACTTTCTTTCCTAGTTTTCTTGGTACTGTGTTTTTAGTGCAACCATCAGAGGCTTCAAATTAAAACTTTTCGTTTTGGCAATTATTGGGAAGGAGAGATGCAGAAATGGGACTGGGGACAGAAAGCCAAGGTTATGTGATATTTCAAGAAGGAGAGATCTTGCATCATTCCCAAGGCGTTCAGAGTGGGCGATTTAAATACTACCCAACATTCTGCTGATACTGAGTGTCTTTGATAATAAATAGATTCTAAAAATAAAATTAACTAAACCATCGTGGATTCTAGTGTATGCTCAAAGCCTGAATGGACAAGAGCCATTGGCACGTGTATTTTCCACTTTTAAGGATCCTTTGAGATGGGAGGGGCAATTGTTATTATCTCCATTTTACAGGGACCTAAAAGTCAGGGATCACGTGGCTTGCCTGTGATTACTAACTTGCTGGTGAGGAAGCTGGAGCTTAAGTCAGGTCAATTAACTGCAAATTACAGTCTCGGAGCTGTGGAGATCTTAAAATAAAGTATCTTTTGAGTGGATAAGGTCACTACACACCTAGATAACACTACTGAGAAAATGCATGGCTGATTGATTAGTAAAATAAATTTATTATAGTGAATACAAATGCATAGATGCAAAAGCTATCATTTGAATGGGAAAGAGAACTGTGGATTTAAGGGAAGACTCTAAAATAGGGCTGATGGCACATGCCTGTAATCCCAGCACTGGATAACTGAAGGCAGGAAGATCAGGAGTTCCAGACCTGCTTTGACACGGACATAATGAGTTTGTCTTTGACATACCCTAGACGAAAAAAAAAAAGAAAGAAAGAAAAAGAAAGAAAAGAAAAAGTAAATAGACACAGTAGTGATTCGTTGTCTTAATCAGGATTTTTACTGCTGTGATGAAACACCATGACCAAAAGCAGCTTGGGGAGAAAAGGGTTTATTTGGCCTACACTTCCAGATCATAGTCCAGCACTGAAGGAAGTCAGGACAGGAACTCACACAGGGCAGAACCTGGAGGCAGGAGCTGATCCAGAGGCCATGGAGGGTGCTGCTTACTGACCTTTACTTACTCAGAGTTTGTTCAACCTGCCTTTTTAAAAAAAGATGTATTTATTTATTTACTCTGTAGATCTCTTTAGACACACCAGAAGAGGGCATCAGATCCCATTACAGATGATTGTGAACCACCACGTGGTTTCTAGGAATTGAACTCAGGACCTTTGGAAAAGTAGGTAGTGCTCTTAACCACTGAGCCATCTCTCTAGCCGCTCAACTTGCTTTCTTATAGCACCCAAGATCATCAGCCCAGGAACGGCACCACCCCCATCAATGGGCTGGCCTCTCCCCCATCAATCACTAATTAAGAAAATGTCCTATAGACTTGCCTACAGGCTGGTCGTATGGAGGCATTTTCTCAATTTAAGTTCATTCACCTCAGGTGACTCTAGTTTATGTCAAGTTGACGTTAAACTAACAAGCATGTCCAGAATATCTATATTATAGTATTGCAGTATATGTGTCTAAACTATCTAACCGCCTTACAAGACCTTGGTTGTGCATTTAAGGGAAGAGTCTAAAACAGGGCTGATGGCACATGCCCATAATCCCAGCACTGGATAACTGAAGGCAGGAGGATCAGGAGTTCCAGGCCCGAGATGCTTAAGCCTGAGAAAGGGTCTGTGTTTTCTCTCCTAATTTTATCTACTTATAAATAAATATAGAGGTGAACAAGTTAATGTCTTTTCTTTAAAGTCATTCTTTGTTTAATTTCTCTCTTGTCACAGGCATCTCCCCTTGCTCTAATCCTTGGGAGTCACTATTCTTTTTTTTTTTTTTTTTTTTTTGGTGGTTTTTTTGTTTGTTTGTTTGTTTGTTTGTTTGTTTGTTTTGAGACAGGGTTTCTCTGTGTAGCCCTGGCTGTCCTGGAACTCACTCTGTAGACCAGACTGGCCTCGAACTCAGAAATCCGCCTGCCTCTGCCTCCCAAGTGCTGGGATTAAAGGCGTGCGCCACTACTGCCCGGCTTTGTTTTGTTTTTGAGGCAGGGTCTCATGCAGCCCAATAGGCCTTGGACTCACTATGCAGTTAGAGTGCTAAGAACAAGGGTTGGCATTGCCATGTCTGGCTGCCAGTCTCTAAATTTTGCAGTACATTTCATTCATTTGTTATAGTGTTCTATATGTTGATAGATGCATAAACTCTGTGAGTACTAAGTTAAGAAAAAAATTCCATAGCTGAGTGGTGGTGGCACAAGCCTTTAATCCCAGCACTTGGGAGACAGAGGCAGACAGATCTCTGTGAGTTCAAGGCCAGCCTGTTCTATAGAGCTAGTTCCAGAACAGCTAAGGATACCCAGAAAAACCCTGTCTTGAAAAAAAAATCATTTATATAATCCTTATTGATATGTCATAAACATATTTTGATAAATAGCTATTAGAAATAATTTTCTGCCCTGTGTGGTAGAACATGCCATTAATCCCAGTGACCAGAAAACAGAAGCAGGTAAATCTCTGTGTCTACTTAGTGAGTTCCAGGCCAGCCAAGGACATTTTTACAAAACTAGGGAGCTAAAAGGTGACTGCTCTTAATTATCTGTTTCTTCGTTGTGGATGGCATCAGATTTACTTACTCACTCTTACTATGGCAGTGCTGGGGAAGGAACCCAGGGCCTTGCATATGCTAAGCAAGCACTCTAACCCTGCATATGCCCCAGCCTCAGTAACAGAAGTTTGGGTGTGCACGTGGGAATTCTATGCCAGCCTGCCTTCATTCTCAATATGTTAAGGTACTATGAACAGATCAAATGTATGGAATATGTGGATGGTATTCTTCAAGGGAAGGAGCATGCCTTCCTGTCTGCTTTCTCAGTGGTGCAAATGTTGATTTTTCATCTTGGACCACATGGATGAGAAGGCACAGTATGGCTGGCACTGGAATTAAACAGATGATGTCATAGCTGTGTATGTCATGCAACAGCATGAGACCTGGTCTGCCTCCACTTGAACTGTCCCTTCCATTACAGATAGCTTCTACATGTTTTATACCCCATTATTTAAGTTGTTGTTGGTGCTTCCCTGGAGTTGTGAAACATGGCAGACTTTACCAAACTTCTAAATGATTGAATTTCAGGAAGTTTTAGAATTCCTGAGATCAAACTTCTCTAAGGTGAGAGTGATCAGAGACCCCCATCTGAAATGGGGAAGGAACCCAGGGCCTTGCATATGCTAAGCAAGCACTCTAACCCTGCATATGCTCCAGCCTCAGTAACAGAAATTTTGGTGTGCACATGGGAATTCTGTATCAGCATTTCTCATTCTTTCTGAAATGTTGCTGCCTGTAGGAAAGTTCCAGAACTTGTGCTTTTAGACTGTCCAATGTAGTTTCAATTCCCTTGTGAAGACAGTGGCAGTGGCTTTGTGGGAAGTGAAGACAAGTGGGTGTTGTTCCTGTGGTAGCACAGAGAACGGAGAACCCAGCATGAGGGCACCTCTGTACTCACATAGCACCATGGACAGATGTAATCTTTTCTCAATTTTCCTGCTTTATTTCTTGGAACAAGTTCTTTCTTCTTGTCTGCCAATCACAACAAACCTCCAATGACTTCTACGGAAGCAATACTGAAGCATGTCACCAGGCTAGGGACAGAGGTGGCTGTTGTGGCCCGAGCTGCCCCATATTGGGCGCCAAAATGTTGAGAGCCCCCCTTCCCCTCGCTTGGGGGCCAAAATGTCTCAGACAGCTCTATCAATATTGGAACCCGCACTGCCAAAAGCCTTGGGGGCTAAGCTGTTAGAGCCTGCACTGCCCCAAACTGCTCCAGTCGGGGTTCAGCAAGAGAGAGAGAGTGAGGATGGACTCGAGGAATGGAGACCAGACAGAGTGTGATTCAATCCCATTTATTCTTCAGTCTCTCTTCTTTTCTCCAAGTCCCTAGTTCCAAGTCCCTAGTTCCTAGCACCTAATCCTAGTTCCAGTTGCTAGGTCTCTTTCCCAGTTCCAAGTTCTTTCTCCAAGTGCTAAGTGCCTAATCCAAGTGTCTAATCCCTAGTTGCCTGTCTCTAGTCTCAAGTGCCTACTGTCTAATTCCAAGTTCTTCCTCCAAGTGCCAAGTGCCTAATACCTAATAATAATTTCTTCTGTCTGCCTCTCGACTTTTATATGTCTCACTTCTAAGCCACGCCTTTAAGTCACGCCTTTAAGTCATGCCCTTAGGTCTTGTCTCTAAATCTGATCTCTAAGTCATGCCCTTAAGTCACACACCTTTAAGTCTCACATACCCAAGGGAAGATCCTGGGTATCTAAAACAAGATGTTATCAGAGTGTGCTCAGGTGTTGTAGGCTATTGTAATCAAGTCTCTTGTCAGGGTATCTGGCTCAAGATGGCTGCAAGGATGACAGCTGCCTTCTGTCGGCTCCCCACAGCTGGCATGGGTGTGAGTGGACAAGTGAGGGAAAGCTGACCATGTAATAAGGCTCAGACTCATTTTGATTAGACAGGGAAGAAGGAGCATTAAAGATGCTGATGCCTAGTATGTGCTAAGCCTGAGGTCGACTTCTGACATTACTGTATTGTTCACACCTTAGAGCAACCACAGGAACTAGGTGTCATTATTCACACTCACTGTTGAGAAAACAAGGACTGTACAAGCCACCCAAATGTGAGACAGCTGGCCCAAAGCCCATGATCTCTACAGTATGCTTTGCTAGTGTTTTAAAGTCCTTTTGAAAATTTCTCATTTTTAAATACATTGCTCTTGGGTGTATTGCAGTGATGAGGCTTTGCTTAGCATGTATTAGGCCTAGGGACTCTTAGGACATTTGCTAGTCCTAGGCTTGAGGGTAGAGCTTAGAGCTAAAGTGAGCATCCACCATGTATAATGTCCAGAACTGCCAAAATAGAAGGTGGAGTGCTAACTGGGAAGGGAAGGAAGGGAGAACAAGGGGTGAAGGGAAAAAGGAGGGGGAATGGAGCCGGGCGGTGGTGGCGCACGCCTTTAATCCCAGCACTTGGGAGGCAGAGGCAGGTGGATTTCTGAGTTTGGGGCCAGCCTGGTCTACAAAGTGAGTTCCAGGACAGCCAGGACTATACAGAGAAACCCTGTCTTGGGGGGTGGGGGGGGAAGAAGGGGAATGGAGGGGAGAGACGTTTCTCTCACTTCTTCCAGTCAGTCAGCATCTGAAAAATTCGAATTTCATTTAGAAAAGACCTAAGGATTGGGTTGTTCCTTAAGGGGAAGGGGAAGAAAAGAGAAAGAAAAGGGGGCAGGGAAGGAAGAAGGGAAGGATGAAAAGAAGGAAGGAAGGGAGAGAAGGAGGAAGGAAGAAAGGAAGGAAAGAAGGAAGGGAGGGGGAGGGAGGAAGGAAGGAAACAGGCCTTCTGTGTGTGGCATGCCCTATACAATACGTTGTAGCACTGGGAATCCAGTTGATCCTGTGACTCAGTTTACAGTTTAATGAGGAGAAAGTGCCAGATGGCAACAAGATAAGGAGTCTAAGCCAGGATGAAACTGGCACACTATTTTTTTGACAGAGAAAAGTCTTAGTACGGAGGGAAATGTCAGCTTAATTGAACAAAGTGTTCAGTGACAAAACTGATTTTATTCTGGCAAAGGCTCCTTGTCACATTAACTGATAATACTTTGTTGACTTTCAACTTTTCTGTCAATGCACAAACTTTGGGAAACTCCTAGAGTGGCTTGAAACAACCTCGTCTCAAAGACCTCTACAAAGCAAGCTTCTACAGCAGTGGGCTGTTTCCACTATATAAACATCTTAGAGAGAAAGCCTAAATTCCTATGGAAATGTGTAAAAGGCTGTAAATTAGACTCGTTCAGGGGTTGTCAGGGGCTGGGGCTATATTGCTCAGTTGGTAGAGTGGCTGCCTAACACACGAGTCCAGGGTTCAATCCCCAGAGAAAAGAATAGCATGGAGACACAGTAGCAAACACTTGTCATCATAGCACCTGGGAGGCTGTAGGAAGAGAATGTCAAGAGAAACAGTGTGTGTGTCGGGGGGGGGGGGGGGGGGGGAGTACTGGGGGGAGATTCACCTATTGATTGATCAAGTACTTCCTCCACCCTGTCAGAGTAGTTGCAAGCTAGCTAGGACATGGTTGCACAGGAAATTCGTCTGCTGCTTCCGCCTCTGGCTGCATAGGCCTGGCCAGTTCTGGGCATGTAGGTCATACCAAACTACCAAACAAACCCCTTCTTATCAAAAGCTCAATTACTCCTCATCTCATGTGACAGGGGAATGGATTCTCTTGCCCAGTGGAGGATCTCAGAGCCTGCATCCACACCTTAAATATTTCAAACAACAGAGAGGCAAATAGCAAGTTCTAAAAAAAAAAAAAAAAAAATCAAGTTTTTCTTCCCAGCCACTTAGTTCCCTTAAATAACAACCCTGAGACTAAATATTTATTAATAAATAGACCAGAAGAGTCAGCCTGCTCTCTGACTTGCTCTTAACTTATTATCCCTTTTAGTCTAACCTGGGTTCAGCTGAAGACCCCCATACTTGGGAGAGCCTTCCTCAAGTCTCAGATCACGACCACCCAAAGAGCACAAGAAACCATACCTGGATGCAATCAGCAGAGGCTTTATTAGGGAAGTAAGCCGGCGGTCAAAACGACAAGCTCTTTAGCTCCAAGAGCAAGGTTTTTGGCCCCGAGTGGTGGGTTAAAGGGTCTTTTATAGCATGGGGTGGGGGGAGGAAGGCATTTTTGCGCGCTTACACATGAATGGTTGCGTTTTCGCGCGCTTACACATGATTGGTTGTTTTACAAATTTTGAACATAGCACTGGGAAGACCAAGGGAGGGGTAACCAATAACAGTGGAACATTTCAGAGGAATCTAGCCCAAATGATCTAGAGTCATGTGAAATCACTCTGTACACTCATTCTTCTCAAAAATGTGTTTTTTACCATGCTATTGTGTCCTATCCTGCCATTTACCAACTATTTCAGATTAACTATCTTCTATATATCTATATATCTATATATCTATATATCTATATATCTATATATCTATATATCTATATATCTTCCGGCTATAGCCCCACCTAGGTGGCAGCATTTTTATCTGTGGTCATTTTTTATCTGTGGTCCTGCCTTGGGTGAGGCTTGAGGAATATAATCCAGCAAGTGTCCTTCACCTGGAATGTGAAGGCCTGAAATCTTATTTTTAGTTCCGAGTTCTGTAAGGTGAAAAATCTACACATATTTCATAAAATGGCCTTTATAATTTTTCACTCTACACAGCTACTTGGCTGGTTTCCTCTCCTTGTCTTCTTATGTCTGTCTCCTCAGCTTTCCTGGCAAATCTCCCCTTTTATTCTAACCCGAGTTCAGCTACTGGCTGGTTTACCTCCAACTCCTTAGTGTCCTGGCTAATCTCCCATGCCTCTGTCTATTTCCCAGAATTCTCTCAGTTCCTGCTGGATGTCCCACTTCCTGTTTCCAGCCTCAGCTCATTGGCCATAGGCTTTTTTTTTTTTTTTTTTTTTTATGACAGATGATGCTTATAAGAGATTCTCTTTGTACTCTGCCCTCAATTTCTCCAGCACTGACATATGGGGATGTTGTAAACAAAGGAACCTTGTACATAAGCCCACCACCTGACTGGGATGGGACCTGCATGCTTGTTAAACTGGTCATACCCTTTACTCTGCTTTCAATTCTTCTTAGCACAGGCTAATTCCAGGAGGCACACCTTAGCCACCATGTTCTCTGATTAAAGGGGGGATGCCAGATGCTCCATCATCAAACTCACAGCTCTGGAAAACTATTCAGAATATTCATGTGTCTTTGACCGTTGGTTTTATGGCTGTAGAGACAGCAAATGATTCTATTAAGTGATTACCCAAGCCCTCAGTTCTTCAGGAAATGACTTGGATAAAGGAGATTCTCTCAAAGCTAGGCTCGCCTATGTGCTTTGAGAATAGGATCTCGTCTCCACCCAGACAGAGAGCTGGGGGCCAGTGTCTGCACTCTCACCTCCAAGCCTGCCAGGAGTACGTAGGGGCTTTGCCAATGGAGCTTGTGATGTTTTCTAAGAAATTCCAAAACCCAAAAGCTCATTTAATTTGGTTGTCATGCTTTACAAATTAAGCCTCTAAACAATCAACCTATTTTTAAATAAAATGTTGTTAAGAAACATGTTTGCTGCTGTGTGTGGTGGGCTAGACCTGTCCATCAGCAGAAGGAGTAAAGAGTTGGCTTCAGCCTTCTTTGCTACTTCAGGCCACACTGCATGTCAGTTATTTATTACAGATTTAATGTGACTGACTGCTTTCATCTGCATTTGTTGATTGAGTGCATGGAATAAAAAAGAGGAGAATATTTTACAAGTTCTGTTAATAGGGTTAATATTAGAAAACATTGTAAAGTGAATAATTTATGCTTGACAAGGCAGTCACCACCTCTGGGATTATACTTTTTAGAAACTGAAAATAATTTCTTTTGGGGGAATATAATTTAGAATTAAATTGTCTCTTTACATAGTATGACAATATAGATTTAAAAGTAAATATAAAATATATTTACCATATAGTACTCAGACAATTTGATGTTAACAAAAATATATATTGTAATGTGTTTAAATACTAGATACGATCATTTAAGGTAATAGTCCCAATTTTTAAAACTTTACCTTATCAAATGTTTCTAACCAAAATTTATGTTTTACTTGAGACACTTTTTTTCATTAACTAAGAGGTATTGTTAGTATCAAAACAAATATACAAAATTCATCATATGTGAAATATGATAGAAATATCACTTAGGCCCGGCGGTGGTGGCGCACGCCTTTAATCCCAGCACTTGGGAGGCAGAGGCAGGCGGATTTCTGAGTTCGAGGCCAACCTGGTCTACCGAGTGAGTTCCAGGACAGCCAAGGCTATACAGAGAAACCCTGTCTCAACCCCCCCCCCCAAAAAAAAAAAAAAAGAAAAAAAAAAGAAATATCACTTAGGCACTTTCTGTTCAGCTCCATTCCTGAATACTGATTTTTAACTGACTTCTTTTAGAAAGCTTCCAGGTGCTTGTTCCTTATGCAGGTGTCTGATGTAACAATCAGCTAATTACAGTCACCTTATTCTTCTACAGAACTCTGGCCATGCTCCAGCCAGTTGTATAATTTCCTTTAACCTTAAGTTGTATTGACTCATGTTAATTTTGATGTAAAAGTTTTCCTCACAGAATTTTGTCGCTCGGTGTTTCCCTACAAAACTGTACGGTTTTTACCTCTTGACGTACATTCTGAACGGTTTGCAGCTGTTAAGTTTATCATGGCTGCTTGGATGGACCTTCTCTCTAACTGCTGCTCCTTCATCACCCTTTTGTCAGCCTTGAAGACGTTCAGCTCAGATCAGCTTAACATCCTTCGGGACCAGTTGGACTCCTTGACTGCTGCACTATTCCAAGATTCAAGAAGACTAGCTCTGACTGCCGCTAGGGATAGGATTTGTGCCTCCTGGAGCAACACTGCTTTACACCAACAGATCCTAAACTTGTTTAAAAGGGAGCCTAAACTCACAGGGAGGAGACAGAGTTCCTTCTGATTCCCTCCCACTCTGGCTCCTCCCCTTGACCCATGACCACTTCTTTTTTCTTATTATCCTCATACTTATATTTTCACCCTGTCTTTTAAACGTTTTACTTATGGAACTTCCTCCTATACCCAAACAAAATGTTCCACAGGCTCTCCCAACGGCTCTCACCCTACAGCAGCTCCATTTGTTCTGTTTGATCCTGATTCATCTGCAGAAAGACCGTTCAGATGGTGTGGAGAAGCTCTGGCTGCAGTGGGCCTTCATCCTGTTCACCCGGCCAGATGGTTCTGTACACTAGCCTATTTCTCCTGTTCCTTTCCTTTGATGCTCTGTAGCCTGCTGGTGCTTCTGCTAGCTTGTTTCAGTACAACAGTCCAGGCAATGGGACCAGTCATTGTCACCTTAAATCAACTCTTTGCCAGCCTACTTGTCCATCCAGCCTCCACTCTTCCTCCTCCTGCCACCTTCCCAGAAAAATGTCTCCATTCAAATCTGTAACCGAACCATCTGCTTTCGACCTTCTAATAACTGTTTTCCCAATCTTCTTCAGAAATATAGGATGGTGATCATCTGATCCATTACAGCCAGTCAGGTTAAGACTCTCTCCCTGCTACATAACCAGAGGATGCCGTCTTCAATGAACCCAGAACTACACCCTCTGAAAAAGACCCGACTCAGAAGAAAGCAGCTATAAAACTCCTGCCCTGCATGCATATATATATATATATATATATATATATATATATATATACACACATATATATGTATATATATACACATACATATATATATATATATATATATATATATATATATATATCCTCTCAGAGTTAGGAATGATAATCTCCTGCTGAAAGACTACACTGCCCAGCTTCTCTAGCAGACAACAGAAGTCATTTCTGCCCCTCTATGGGTCACATTCCATCTTCTTCTGTAGGCATTTTAGCCATTCACACAGGTGACAAAGCTCCCTTGCTGTGAATAAACATGGTCTGGCCACCAAGCCTCTCTTGTCACCTTCTCTCTCCAGCTGCTTTGCTAACATAACATAGCTGTGCTCACAAGAACTAAATTGACTAAACAACCCGAACGATAAATGGTTTATCCTTTCCTACACAATCTATCCTTGAATTTTAAGTCTTTTTTTTTGGGGGGGGGGGGCAAGGGTCTCCTATAGTTCAGACTGCTGAAGGCAGTTGAATTCTAGCTAGAGATGAACTTCAACTCCTTATTTTCCAACCTCCAATAGAAGGGTTGGGGTCACAGGCATGTGCCATCACATCAAGGTCTTTGTCACCATGATCTTTGTCACATTATTCACAGATACAGCACTTCTAAATGTATTAAACAGTGGTCCTATCTCTGGACACGTAGCCTGAGAGCAATTTTACATAATAATAAACTAATGAATAATTAACTTTTAGTGTGAATTGAATTCAGGGCATGCAGGCATATGATCTACTACTAAGCAACACTACAATTAGTTTTGTTTATTTATTTTTGAGAAAGGGGTCTTACTATGTAGCCCTGGCTAACTTGGAACTAGCTATGTAGATCAGGCTGGCCTTGAACTCACAGAGATCTACATGCTTCTGCCTCCTGGCTAATGTAAAGTCATGTACTACTATGGCCAGAGTATTTTATACAAATACTTTTAATAATTTTGTGCCTGGACAAAGTTTTACCATGTGAAATTTTCCACGAAAACCTCCTATCAGAGGTCACACAGTTTCAGATTTTGAAACATTTCCTATTTCCCGGTTAGATTGATCAATCTATATTACCATCAAAGCATTTGAGGAAATATTATCATTAAAAAGACACTTGAGATTTGCAGGGTTTCCCGGAACTCATTCCATAGAGCTGGCTTTTCTCAAACTCAGAGATCTGCTGCCTCCCGAGTGCTGGGGTTAAAGGTGTACCTCCTTGCCTGCCTTCTAAAAAGGCAGAATTCTAAACATGAAAACAACAACATAAGATTTTCTCAAATTTCTTTATTTATGGGAGACATTTCTATCCATTAATTAAATAAATGACCAACTAAACAGCAGATCCCAGCCAAATTCTGTTCAAAGTGCTGTTATTTTAGAAAGAATGACATGTTCAAACAGAAGAGAAAAACAGGACAAGGCAAGATAAACAAATGTCAAGCTGCTTTTGGCCAGAGGGTGCTTCTTGGTTCCAGAAGTCACAACTTATTTGGATGCCACTCTGAATGACAGAAGAAATCTAACCCTAGCATCTACTGGACAGCCCCACACGCTCCCCTCCTGTCAGTGTGCTGTCTCACATGCCAATAGGCCCAGCACTCACAAGGCAGAGGTAGAATGCTATGAAGACATGGCTGGCCTACATAGTCTAGGTCTTGCTGAGAAACAGAGTGAGACATTTCCAAGGGAGACAGGGTTAAAAACAAAACAAAACAAAACAAAACAAAACAAAAAACAGAAACAAAAACAAATAAAACCTCCAAACAGAAAGAAAATAAAGAAAAAAAAAAACTAGACATAGCTGGCTTCATTAATGTCTCCCATTGTAGTTTTTACTTGTGGGCAGAAAGAGAAAGTAAATTTAGGTTTTATTTTGAAGTTGTCAGCATGTGAGGAGGGGCCTATAATAAATTCTTTTGGGAAAGTTTCACAGTAGTGAAATGCCAGCTATAAAGAAATCAGAGTCAAATATCACCGATGGCTATAACTCAGTGGTTGAACATTTGTATTCAAAGCATAAGGTTGTAGATGGTCCTGGGTTTTATGTAATACTGAAAAAGAAAGGTGAGAGATCAAGTGAAGTGAGAGTAAGAGAGAGTGAGTGAAGTGAGTGAGAGAGAAAGAGAGAGAGAGAGAGAGAGAGAGAGAGAGACTCTGCCAGCATTGAATTAATACAAGAAAGTGTTATTATTATTTGCTTGCTTGAAGTGGAGTTGCACTATATACTGTAAGATGACCTGGAGCTGATCCTCCTGCCTCAGTCCCTCAAGCATGTACTGCGATGCCTAGTTTCCCAGATTGTTAGATGGAATATTATGTTTGGAAGGAATATGGTGGACCTGGTCCATGTCACTAGTTTTCACCAGTCTGTAATGACACAAGGGAAATAAGGTCTATATTGGTATATACGAGTAATTGCTAAAGATCTTTTCCCATTCTGTAGGCTGCCACTTTGTGTGAGTGATGGTATCCTGTGCTGTACAGGAGCTTTTCTGCTCTCATGAGAGACCCTAACTTTAAAAACAAACAAGAACTACAAAAAAAAAAAAAAAAAAAAAAAAAAAAAAAAAAAAAAAAGAAAAAAAGAAACATCTGGGTGGTGGGGTTAAGGGGAGTAGAGCTGACTTCTTCACTCCAAACATCTGGACGGTGTGAGTTAAGGGGAGTAGAGCTGACTTCTTCACTACAAACATCTGGATGGTATGGGTTAAGGGGAGTGGAGCTGACTTCTTCACTACAAACATCTGGATGGTGGGGTTAAGGGGAGTAGAGCTGACTTCTTCACTACAAACATCTGGATGGTGTGAGTTAAGGGGAGTAGAGCTGACTTCTTCACTACAAACATCTGGATGGTATGGGTTAAGGGGAGTGGAGCTAACTTCTTCACTACAAACATCTGGATGGTGTGAGTTAAGGGGAGTAGAGCTGACTTCTTCACTACAAACATCTGGATGGTGGGGTTAAGGGGAGTAGAGCTGACTTCTTCACTACAAACATCTGGATGGTGTGGGTTAAGGGGAGTAGAGCTGACTTCTTCACTACAAACATCTGGATGGTGTGAGTTAAGGGGAGTAGAGCTGACTTCTTCACTACAAACATCTGGATGGTGGGTTAAGGGGAGTAGAGCTGACTTCTTCACTAACTAGAACTACATTTTTATCGGGGGATATCTTATTTTTCTTTGGGTAGTCAAACGTAAATTTTAAATGAAATGATGTTGTTAGGAAATGTTGGGTCTTTTATTACTGTTATTTTACAGTTGGCAAAACTTAACACTTGTTGTCTTGTTAGTTCCTAAACTTATTCTGCTATCTGGGCTGGATAAGATGTGACTGTTGTCATCTAACCTTCTCTATTCATTCAATAAATATCCCGAGGGGTTACTATGTACTGAGAGATGAGGCACAGATGAGAGAGAGGCCACCGCGTTCCCTTTCCTGCACACAGTGTAAAAGAGGCATGTTTTGTCACTTGTTTCTAACAAGTAATGCTAGGTCTTCAGGGACCAGGTCTGAAGGAAAGCCTACTCTGCCAGGGACTGGTTTCATGTTGAAAGAAATGGGCTACCTTTAAAAATGTTTGGGCATGTGCCAGCTAAGGAGGGGTGAGTGAGATGTAAGCAAGGGAAGCTTATTAATTCAGGGGAATTTAAGTAATTTATTGGTGGTTGAAGAATAATTATTTTGTAGGAGTCAAGACATGGTGAAGACAAACAACGAGAGCAGCTCTGAGCATCTTCAGCTAAGCAAGTGTGTGATGTTTTATTCTTGTGCTAGAGATTGGACCCAGGGCCTTGGACATGTTGTACAAGGGATTTACACCACCCCTGTCCTGATGTTTGGGTTTGTTGTTGTTGTTTGTTTTTAAAGTCAGGGTCTCTCATGACACTGAAAAGCTTCTGTATGGCAAATGACACCATCACTCAGGAAAAGTGGCAGCTTACAGAATAGGAAGAGATCTTTACCAATTAGACATCTGGTAGAGGATATGGTGGTTTGAATGAGAATGGCCCCTATAGGCTCATGCATGCTTAGTCCCCCAGCTGGTGAACTGTTCAAGATTAGAAATTGTGGCCTTGTTGGAGTAGGTGTGGCCTTGTCAGAGAAAGTGTGTCACTGGGGGTGGGCTTTGAGGTTTCAAAAGCCCACACCAGGCCCAGTGTCTCTTTCTTTCTGCCTGCTGCCTACAGATCAGGATGTAGCTCTCAGCAACTTCTCCATCATCATGCTTGCCTGCATACTGCCATGCTCCCTGGCATGATGATAATGGACTAACCCTGTAAGCAGGCCTCCAATTAAATACTTTCTTTTACAAGAGGTGCCTTGGTCATGGTGTCTACAATAAAACTGTGACTGAGGTAGAGGGTTGAATATATATATATATATATATATATATATATATATATATATATATATCTCCAAAACCTGATTACAAAAAAACCAAATGACTCAATTAAAAATAGGGCACAGATTAAATAGTTCTCAAAAGAAGAAATATAAATGACTAAGAAACACTTGGATAAATGCCCAGCATCTTTAGTCATTAGGGAAATTAAAATTAAAGTTTGAAATTTCATCTTATACCAATCAGAATTGCTAACATCAATAAAACAAATGGCAGCTCCTGACAGCTGGCAAGGTTGTGGGGAAAGGAGAATACGCATCTATAGCTGATAGGATGCAAACTGATACAGACACCATGAGAATCAGTGTGGTGGTTCCTCAGAAAGCTGGGAATTGAGTTGTCAGAAGATGCAGCTCTACCACTCTGGGGCATCCAACCAAAGGACTCTACATCTCACTACAAAGATACTTACTCAACTGACCAAGCCAGCTCAGTCAGTCAACCAGGTCTCAAGGGAGGGATTGAGGATTGAAAAGAAAATGACAATTAGACAACACTGTAGCATGACTCCAGCCAGTGCTGAGGCTGAAGTGGATTTATTTTTCTCCAGACTGCTTTTATACCATTCTAAGTACATGCAAAGAATAAAGTCAGTTTTAGGTCAAGGAACAAACAAGGCAATAAACAAAAATAGTCATTTGAAAAAGGTCATTTGAAAATCCATGCCGGGCAGTGGAGGCGCACGCCTTTAATCCCAGCACTTGGGAGGCAGACGCAGGCGGATTTCTGAGTTTGAGGCCAGCCTGGTCTACAGAGTGAGTTCCAGGACAGCCAGGGCTACACAGAGAAACCCTGTTTCAAAAAACCAAAAAAAAAAAAAAAAAAAAAATCATATGGAAAACTACTAGTATAGAATATATATATATATATATATATATATATATATATATATATATATATATATGATCTAAGTGGAGTGGCTAAACAATAGTGGAGAAATGCACCCAGTAGACTTCTTATGCCACCAAATAAAGCCTTCAGTGCCAGGAATGGGTTATATCTTGTTGAGTCATTGGCAATGGAAGTCCCATGAACCCACCCCCACCCCCAAATAAAACCCTCAGGCTATTGCCAAGGCTATTGTTTGCTCTCCACAACTTGATGGTAAGACTCTACAACTGAAGAGAAAGCTAACTTAAGTCATCAAACACAGAGAAGTCAAGCTGGTGCCTAACTAGTAGTGTTACCTCTACTGACTAGCGGTACTGTTGCTGGAAGGCACTCTGCATGCTTTTGGAGACTAGGTAATCATCAGTATCATACAGCTACAAACTACAACCTATACCAGTGACCTGCCTGCTGCCAAACTGATGTACTAGTGGCGCAAATGTTACGGGAGTAACCAACCACTTTTTGATTTGATGTGATGTCCACGCTATGAGAGGGGACCCGTACCTGACACTGCCAAAGTGGTCAAGAGCCTGAGATTAGAAGCATGGGCTTAGGGGAAAGCTGGAACTGCTAAAGGAACACAGCAATAAAATCACCCCCAATGACATAATTCCATACCTGTAGGTCAGTGCCCCACTCAGCCTACATCAGAGAAGCTCCTTCTTAAAGCAAGTGGGGATTGACAGAGATTCACAACTGGACAATGTATAGCGAATGAGAGATGACTTTAGAGCATTCAGTCCTAGAGGGGATGTCTCCATCCCCTCAAGGGTCAGGGATCTGTGTGGAAGGGGAAGCAAAATGCTAAGGGCCAGAGATGGTAGCTGACTAAAAGGAAAAACATCTTCCAGACACAGCAGGATTGTTGCACATATGAGAAGTCACAGACTGCGGCAGTATACACAGGGCCTGCACGGGTTCAGGCCTGATGGAGTCATATCATAACACCAAGAGGGAGAAGCAGACATGGGGTTCCTACTCCTAACCAAGAAGCTGTCTGCAACTGATGCCCACTGGCAAGGATAAAATCAATCTTCTTCCATGGCTTCTGAGTGTATCAACTATACTCCAGGGTATCCCCTGTGCCCAAAATCGGTTAGCTAGCACAAGACACACTCAACGGTATTTTTGTGGACTTTTGCTTGTTTCATTTTGCTTTGCTTTAGCAATGGTCTTTTGCTTTTTTGTTTTGCTTTTCATTTTTGTGGTTTTTTTTTTTTTTTTAAGACAGAAGAAAACAGAACATAAAGTTGGGTGGTTAGGGAGGCTAGAGGATCTGGGAGGAATTCAGAGACAAAAAAACATGATCAAAAGATGTAGCATAATTTTTTTCCAGTAAAATAATAAAGTCAGATTCTCAGTAGGCCTGACTGGCTTGGAACTCACTATGTAGACCAGGCTAGCCTCTAACTCACAGATCCAATCGCCTCTGCCTCCTGAGTGTTGGGATTAAGGGTTTGTTTGTTTGGTTGGTTTTGGTTTTTTGAGACAGGGTTTCTCTGTGTAGACCTGGCTGTCCTGGAACTCACGCTGTAGATCAGGCTGGCCTCGAACTCAGAAATCCGCCTGCCTCTGCCTCCCAGGATTAAGGGTAATACAGGGTCTCGTGTAGCTCTGTTGGCCTCAAACTCCCTATCTATGGGTTACTTTGAACTTCTGATCATCTGCACTTCCTGTATGTTACAATTACAGGCATGTGCTGCTGCCGCTTCCTCTTCCTCCTCCTCTTTCTCATCCTCCTTTCTTCTTTTCTCAGATAGTGTCTCTCTCTGTAGCCCTGGCTATCCTGGAACTCTGTAGACCAGGCTGGCCTGAAACGGATCCGCCTACCTCTGCCTCCTAAGTACTGGGGTAAAGGCAAGTACTACCACCAGCTCTACAGGCATGTGTTTCTGTACCCAGTTTATGTGGTGCTAGGCTTTGTGCGTGTTAGACGAGCATCTAGGAACTGAGTTGCATCCCTAGCCCCTTTGGTTTTGTCTGTTAAATTATAGTAAGAAAAATAAAATGTATCTTCAGACTATCTTGTGATGGAGGGGGAAGGGCGGCTGGTGAAGTGTGAAGAGCAAACCAAGGACGTCCTAACTCAGACAAATGCTCTCTATCACTGACATTTCTGGCCTTGCCTTAACTATTTTTGAGGGTACCCTTGTGTAGTGTTAAATACAGTCACACAAAAAGGACTGGAGACACTACAGACATCTGAGACCTGTGGAGTTACCGAAGAATTTTGGGTGGGGCTAAAGGGTAGGAAGATCAACTTAGAGGCCGGGGTAGGAGGACGTAGGAGCTGAAAGCTAGCCGGGATTTTAAGGTTTAAAGGCTTGGAGCGTGGAAGCTGTGCTGGGATTGAATGACTACCAAGCAGAGCCTGAGGGCAAAGTAAAGGCCCGAGGGTGCAGCATCCGTGCCCGCCAGGCGTGACTAGTCACAGACTGGGGAGTTCAAGTGCGTTTAACATGACTGATGGGAACAAAGATGGCTCCACTGACAGAGAAGTTTCGTGCTGGGAAAGTCCAGTTGATGAGCACCTTGACTGACGTTATGATTAGTGGGGCTTCAAGTCCCACTGACCTCTGACAATGTCTTCTGAGAAGACATTATGCAGTTCAGTATCTTTCAGGAGGGTGACTCGATGGAGGAGCCTGGATGGTGTAAGAGATCCATTTATAGCAGAGGGGTGGTGAGCTGTAGAGAAAGGCACCTATTGATGGAAAGGGGACTTCAGTTACATTGAACTCATACACATCCTTAAAGATAGAGGCAGAAGGCAGAGGTGACAGAGGAGAGCTTCGCATTCCAGCTAGAAGCCAGAAGACTATGACTACACTTCTAGCCTCTTAGGAACCTGAGGTGGGAGGATCCTCTAAGATAGGGATCTGGGACAAGCCTGAGCTACACAGAGAGAAACTGCATCTCAAAATAACAATAATAACAACAGTTGTAACCAAATGCTCCTAGTTACTACTTTGGGTGTTTCCATTATACTGCACGCACACATGCATACTTATTTCTTTATGGTGATGGAGATTGAACCAAGTACCTTGTATGAACAAATATATACTGCCACAGAGCAATAACTCCAGTCCTAGGTATTCAGAGATTGGTCTCACTGTGTAGCCCAGGCTGCTCTCAAACAAAGAATCTTGTCTCGGCCTTCTGAATGCTCGGATTACAGGGGTGTGCCATCACCCATGGATCCTTGAGTTTTTCTCAAGGTTATGGTGTGTCCTCACCTAAACAGCTTTTGCTGGTCTTGTGTTTAGCCTCAGACAGCTAGGTACATGTTATCTTTATAATAAGACACTTCTGTCATTTCACAAATATAGGGTAACATGACAGAGGCCCTCCTCTCAAATCAGAGTCAATTTTTTCTTTAAGAGAAAGCTTCCAATTTGTTTCTGAGTCATGATTAATCTTTATATTTGAAGGGGAAAAAAGGATTTTAAAACTTCTTGAGAGCCTGCTGAATAGGGAGTTGGTTCTGAATTTTTGGGTTTTGGCCTTGGCCAAAGAGGAAGTTAGAGAAGAGAACCCAATACACTGCTGGCCGAATACCAAGCCTCACAGGCCAGTTCTACCCTTGAGGCAGCTGGTGCCATCTCCCCAGGCTGTGGTTTGCTAAACTGCTGTTGGTAACTGGATGTGGCCGAGCATGCCAGCAATCCCAGCACCCAAGAGGCTGAGGCTTGAGGAGCATGAATTTGAGGTCAGCCCAAACAACACAGGCAGACTCTTGTTTTGAAAAAAAAAAAAAAAAACAAACAAACATAAAACAAACATAAAAATGGGGAAGCCAGAGGTGGGGGCTTGGAGGTGTGGAGGGGTGGGGGTAGAGGTAGAGAAATGGCTCAGTGGTTAAGAGTGGTGACTGGCTGGGTGGTGGTGGCGCACACCTTTAGTCCCAGCACTTGAGAGGCAGAGGCAGGTGGATTTCTGAGTTCGAGGCCAGCATGGTCTACAGAGTGAGTTCCAGGACAGCCAAGGCTACACAGAGAAACCGTCTGGAAAAAACAAAAAAAAAAAAGAGTGGTGACTGCTTTTCTAGAGGACCCAGGTTCAATTCCCAGGACCCATGTGAGCGCTCACAACAGTCTGTAACTCCAGTTCCAGGGGAACTGGGACTTTCACACAGACATACATGCAGGCCAAACATGTAAAATAAAAATAAACACATCATTTTTAAAAGTGGGGAAGAGTGGTTTGCATTAAGAAAACTGGTGGGCAGATAGGTACAACAATTGGTCGTGACTGTGCCTTTTTGGAGTGCTGGAGATGGAATCCACCGATCCACTAAAAAACCAAATGCTCCTCCTATCCCAGAAAAAAAACCCAAACCAAACAAACAACAAAACCCCCGGGCTGTCGAGCTGACTCATGGTAAGGGCACCTGCAGAGGCCTGTTGGATGGTGAGGGTGCAGGGCACATCATATGGAAGCCTCTCCCTGAGCCTTATACCCACATGGTGGAAGAAGAGAACCAACTCTTGAGAATTGCTCTCTGACCTCCACACAGAGGCCTGTGAGGCACATGTATGACCACACACATAGTCATACAAAATAAATAAAAATATGATTACAAATGTGTAATATACTTACAGATATACCCCACTCTGCCGCCCTGCCCAGTCTGTCTTGAGGTATTTCAGACTAGTCTGGAATTCACCGTATACTCCAGGGTCTCCTCTAACTTGCTATCCTCCTGCCTCCAGGGCTCTGGGATTGCGGCCATGTGTTACCACACATGGCTAAGCCTCTCTTTTCATGAATGTTCACAACACAGCCATACCTAAGAGTAATCATCAGCACGTGAACGGCGTGCCCGAAGTTATGCTTACTGAATTATACTAACATTATGAAATAGATCGCATGATTATTCCCATTATACAGACGAGCGAACTGATGGCTAAAGAGGTCAGAAGGCTAAGTACTGTTCATATCACCACTTGAACACGGATTTGCTATCTCTGATTTAAAGCCCATGATCTAGGGGAGAAACATACTCTCAAAATTAGAGTCTGCGAGAGTTCAGCGGGTATCTCATTGTATGGAAATTTCCCACCCTCAGGGCAACGGAAACCACAGGAAACCTGACATGAGTTGAGCATCTCAGACAAGCTCCGGCGCACAGCCTTCTCCCAGTCAGCCCGCGGGCCGCTGCGCGACCTCCCGACACACGAGGGCGCTATTGCAGCACGGTGGGACCCAGCTGCTGGGTAGTGTCGCGAGATTACTAAAGCCGGAAGGGCGAAAGAGCAAGGGTCACGTAGACAGCGCTCCCCGCCCGGTTCGCGTTAAGTTCTCGCGCGAGTTGTACTTCCGCCCTTTTGGCTCTCCGATCGGCACCATGGCGGTCGGCAAGAACAAGCGCCTTACGAAAGGTGGCAAGAAGGGAGCTAAGAAGAAAGTGTAAGTGGCGGATTTTGCGGATCCCGGGTCTTCGGGGCCCGCAGGAGTTGGCGGGCAGGTTCTGGTCTGCAGTGTGGGGCGGATGGTGAGGATGCGGGCTGGATTGCGCGGCGGTGGTGCCGGCGGGTGCGTGCCGGACGACCGCCTCTCCCCGACCGGGCCGGGTGTCGCGCGCCGCGTGTGAGCCCGTCCTCCGTCTCCAGCGGTTGCTCGCTTGTTGCGACCTGTGGCTCCCGGTTTGCTTGAAGTTCGCGGCACTTTTAGCACCCCCTTTACGTCAGGAGGTTCGGCAGTCAACTCTGGTTGTCCATTTGGGACCCCACGTCACTTCTGTGCTCCGGGGCCTCGTGGAACCTGGAAACTCATGGCTGTCGCTTAGCAGCAGTTGGTGCTGTTCCGGACTAGTTAATATCACCAGTCCTGTAGGTTCGGGGCAGTATGTGATACTGCCTGTGTGACTTAGTGGGGAAGGCATGGCTTCGAACTTACTGAAGTTCGCCCCACAGTGAGGCAGGGGCGCATTTGGTATTAAATGCAAGCCAACTCCAAGATTTTGCCTGGGAAATTGTGTCAACAGAAGTACTAAGGATAAGAGTTTAAAAGTCGTCAGGAGTGTTCTTAGGATTTACAAAGAAACTTGGCTATTTTTCTCCAATCCAGGGTTGATCCATTTTCTAAGAAAGACTGGTATGATGTGAAAGCTCCAGCAATGTTCAATATTAGAAACATCGGAAAAACACTAGTCACAAGGACTCAAGGAACCAGTGAGTACCATAGACTTTTTTTTTTGCTTTGTTCCTAAGCTGTTGCATGCGTTGTTTTTTTTTTCTTTTTCTTTTGGTTTTTTTTCGAGACAGGATTTCTCTGTATAGTCCTGGCTGTCCTGGAACTCACTCTGTAGACCAGGCTAGCCTCGAACTCAGAAATCCGCCTGCCTCTGCCTCCGCCTCCCAAGTGCTGGGATTAAAGGCATGCACCACCACTGCCCGGCTTGCATGCGTATTTTAACAGGCGTCTTGGTCAACGATTTGTCCAGTGATGGGACACTTGATTGAAATGTCAGCTCAGTGGTTGCAGGTTTGGCATTTGGAGTGCTTGTTTTTAGTACGTATGTGGCAGCGAGGACAGTTGATAACAACTGTCCAAGAAAAACATTTAGGTATTGCCAGTAAGGCACTGGAGGTGGATTTGGTAACAGGCTCTGTGGTTCTTTTGTAGAAATTGCATCTGATGGCCTCAAGGGTCGTGTGTTTGAAGTGAGCCTTGCTGATCTACAGAATGATGAAGTTGCATTTAGAAAATTCAAGCTAATCACTGAGGACGTTCAGGGCAAAAACTGTCTGACCAACTTCCATGGCATGGATCTTACCCGGGACAAAATGTGCTCCATGGTCAAAAAGTGGCAGGTGAGACCAAAACCCAAGTGTTCTGTGGTACGGGTGTGTTGGTAGGAAGGATCAAAAAACATGGGGTTTTTTTCAAACTTGGGATGGTTTTCTTGGTATGAAGCACTCTCCTGGAGTTGAATTCCTGTTTTACATCAGTGAGTATCACTGTTACTCTTGTGCTGGAGGTAGCTCAAGGCTTTCCACATGCTAGGCAGTCAGTCCCAACACTGAGCTGCATCCCTTAGCCTGGTATTTGCTTGTTATGGTCACATTAGGTGGGGTGGGCACCTTTGCCAGTCTGGAGAATGTTTGAGGGTTTCCATCTTTAGAGTTCATAGTGAAAAGGTGCTCTAGCTGACTTGATTGACAGCGGAATGCGGCTGAAATCAGAGCTTCGGTCCCCATTTGTTTTGTTCTTGAAAGTAGCAAGCCTTCATGGCAGCTTTATTTCTTCATTTGAATAGTCAGAATCAGCTCATGGAGTTGTGAAGATGGAATAACCTGTAGGGAAATGGGCTTAGCACAGTGACCAACAAAGAAGGCAGTAGAAGGCAGTAATCCATGTTTCAGGAAAAAGCTGTCAGATGTATCTGGTTCAGAGTGATGGCATATTGTGTATGGGAATGAGTGATGACAAGATGTTTCGGTCCCAAATGAAGCCTACTGATTATACCGTTACATTTATTGCTGACATTCCCTAATGTACTTTGTGTGATTTTGGAAATGATAAGCTATTTAATATATATTGATGCATGCTTAAAACTCTTAGTTTGTAAAATTCAAAGAAATCACTTTGTCACTCAACCTGATCCCTTAAAAGATGGTAGCATGGTCTAATTACAGATTTTATTTAGATCTTAGCTTTGGAACTATGTACTTAAGTTCTTTGCATAACTTTAGTTTGAAATAAAAGGCATTGAGAAATATTTTTATAGCAGAGGTAATCTACTTCCCTGTTCTTTCAAGAAAGGATATCCAGGGCTGGAGAGATGGCTCAGAGATTAAGAGCACTGACTGCTCTTCCAGAGGTCCTGAGTTCAATTCCCAGCAACCACATGGTGGCTCACAACCATCTGTAATGGGATCTGGTACCCTTCTTCTGGTGTGCCTTAAGACAGCTACAATGCACTCACATATATAAAATAAATCTCCAACCTGTTGTGATCTGGTGCTTGCTATGTAGACCATGCTGGCCTTAAACTTACAATCTGCCTTTGTACACTGAGTGCAGGGATTCCAGACATGTGTCATGTGTGGCTTATTTTGTGTTTGGTTTTCTGGAATCTTGAGACAGGGTCTCACTGTGTGTATCCTTGACTGGCTTGGAACTTCTGTGTAGACCATGTTGCCTCAAATTCTTAAAGAGATCCAACATTTTCTGCCTCCTGCTTAGAGTACTGGAACTAAAGCCACCAGACACAACCTATTTTTCCTTTTAAAAGATAAAAACTTACAGTTTCATTCTGTCTATACCATCTTAGAATTTAACTTTCAAAGCTCTTGGGGGGTGTTGATACAAATGTAAAGGGTGTGAGTCCAGTTGATGACTGGTTTATAAGGAGAGTAACTGATTTTGGGGTATCATTTTAATTTCACTTTAAGGAGGCTGTGTAAACTTTATATACTTTATCACATGGGTTTGGCATCCCAAGCTTGTATATTAGCACTTAAAAATTGATTTAGGCTGTTAAAACATAAAAGGAGGGGGTCTCTGAGTTCAAGGATAACCAGGGCTATGTTGTGAGAACTGTCTCAGAAAACGGCAAGCCCCAAAACTGTTACGAGCTGACAGTATCCCTTTCTCACTAGACCATGATCGAAGCTCATGTTGATGTCAAGACGACCGATGGGTATTTGCTCCGACTTTTCTGTGTTGGTTTCACTAAAAAACGCAACAACCAGATAAGGAAGACGTCCTATGCGCAGCACCAGCAGGTCCGCCAGATCCGCAAGAAGATGATGGAGATCATGACCCGGGAAGTGCAGACTAATGACTTGAAGGAGGTTGTTAACAAACTGTAAGTGCGCTTCTTTTTCTCCTATAGAAACTTCCTGAGTGCCTGTTAAATCATCCTTCTGTTATTGAAGACAAGGTGGAGTTGGACCTCAACTTAAATCACTGTTTTTTGGTTGAAGTTATCTTACAGTGTATAGCGACTTGACTTAAACACAAAATGAATAACAGCTTTACGTATAATGCATGGGAATATGTGATGAGAAAATGTTTCGGTCCCAGTTGATGACCACTGATAACTGTTACATTTTTCTGATGTTCCCTTGTAGAATACAGGTGGCTAAGGGGGTGTTATGCAAAAAGCATAAGGAAGACTTCAATGTTAATTTTGTTGCTAAGCGTTACAGTTTAGATACTTTCTAAGATTTTTTTTTTTTGCTATTTAAAGAAAATTGCTGCTTATGTGAGAAAGTCGACTTTGGTGGGTTTTTTTTGTTGCTTGGTTGTTTTTTTAAAAGTTTACTGTTCTTACAGGATTCCAGACAGCATTGGGAAAGACATAGAAAAGGCTTGCCAGTCCATTTATCCTCTTCATGATGTCTTTGTTAGAAAAGTAAAAATGTTGAAGAAACCCAAGTTTGAATGTAAGTGAGAAATCATGTTTCATGAGATGGAAGTTTATGAAACCACGTACATGATTTTTTAAAAATGATTAAAATTTTTGATTGGTTTATGTATAATGAGTAATTTGCCTGCATGTATGTATACATCTCTGGAGACTTTGGTGTTCTCAGGGAATGGTGTTACAGATGGTTACAAGCCACCTGTGGGTGCTGGGAACTGAACCCAGTTCTGCAAGAACAAGTGCCTCTTAACCACTGAACCAGCCTCTATATGTAGGTTTTTAGGGCAAAATAATGGTCTGTTTTCTTCTGTCTGTAGTATGGAAACCATTTTTTAGGGTATGATACTTGTTTATAACAAGACTTCTTTTCTTTTCCTTTTAGTGGGAAAGCTCATGGAGCTCCATGGTGAAGGCGGTAGTTCTGGCAAAGCAACTGGAGACGAGACAGGTGCTAAGGTTGAACGAGCTGATGGATATGAACCACCAGTCCAAGAATCTGTTTAAAATCCAGATTTTTAATAGTGACAAATAAAAAGTCCTATTTGTGATTGTTTGCTTCTGGACATTGTTTTAAAATAGAGAGCTTGGTGAATCAGGTATTGTTTAATGGGTTTTATCCATTTAGAAGTTAGATTAGTAGTGAGACAAAGTGTGGCTCTGTCTGGCCTCCAACAGGAGATTTGGATACTTCTGGTTTAAAGGCCTGTGCCACAACACCCTGTAAGTAGAAATCCGCATAGGCCAAGGTTGGGTTTTTTGTTTTACCTCCCTTTAAATAAACCTCCTGCTCAGTATTATGTATCAGTTAGTTATGAAGTAGCAACAAAGAATTTTATGGTTGGAGGTCACCACAACATGAAAGATGCCTTGTTTGACAAGAGTGGGAATCTTATACAGTCTTATATACAGTCTTATAAAAGACTGTAATCCAACCGTAGGGGTATTGATACAGACTCCAGTAAAGTTCACTGGTCTCCAGCACTTTGATTTGTTGTGCCTGGGATTCAAAAGTAAAAAGTGTGATGTTTTGAAAAGTAGTAGACTTCCTGGTTTTGCATTAAGTGGTATGTCAGCTTTACATAACAAACCAGCACTATAGGCATGTTGATGGAAAAAAGAAGTGGCTTATTTGAGTTCATATTTGACCAACTGGACCCTATTGCTTTGGGTCTGTGGTGGCATGGTGGATGCATCATGGCATGAGTGGCAGAGGAGGCCCATTTTACCTTGTGACCAGGCACTAAAGACCAGAGACTCACAGTCACAAAGACCTATTAGGCCTGCCTAAAGGCTCTAGTGTGGACCTGAGATCAGTGCTGCAGGTTGGCTTCAGCTGTGCCTGTGAGAAGGCTTGCTGATGGTAGCTAGTGAAAAGTCAGGCCTAATGTGTCTCCCTCTGCATGTTGTCTGCAGATCAGGATCTAAAACTCAGCCATTCCGCCATGGCTGTTGTCTGTACAGACTCACTCTAAAACCCCCAATTAAATGCTCCGTTTTATAAGTTGTCTTGGTCATGATGTCCCTTCACAGCAACAGAATAGTACAAGAAAATTACATTTTATTCATTGTACTAAAAACCTAATAGATTGGGTAAACAAACTGTGTTATTTGTATGTAGTAAAAGAATTGATTTAGCATGGATAATTAAGCGGAAGGCAGAAAGTGCTATGTGCTTTTACGAATTTAGAAGTTAATCTGGTAGTGGAAACCAGAACATTGGTTGTGGTGGGAGACTTGAAAGGAGTGTAGTGACTGGAAGTATAAAGGGACTTTGAAGACAAGTGTTTCAGATATTGACTGTATATGGTGTCAAGTCAGAATTATTTGCTATCCATGTGTTTTATGTAAATTGATTTAGCTTAAAAATGGGTCCAACCAGCCAGGTCATTGATAATACCAGTTTCTTGGCTTCCATGGTATTCAGGACTGGGGACTTCTAGGGTCATGGGGCTGGGTCCAATCGTGTTTTCCAGCATTTCAGAGGTCAGAATCATCAGCCTGACAACAGTGATTCTCCTCCCTGAAGTACTGTTTCCATAAATTTCCATACTTGGTTCTCCAGTCTATATCCGTCCCCTGGGACATGATCTACCCCATCCAGTAAAAACAACCAATAACAGGCCAGACCACTTGAAATTCACATTTGTTGAGGATCAACATTTTATTTTTGTTTGGTTTGAATTTTTGAGACACAGTCTCACTACATAGCTCTGGTTTTCCAGGAAGTCACTAGAAACAAAAACTCACTGTGTAGACCAGATTGTCTTGAACTCAGAGATCTACCTGCCTCTACCTCCCAAGAGCTGGGATAAAGGAATGTGCCACCCAGCTTTCCAGTTTTTCTGTTTGTTTTGAGATAGGGTCTAGATATGTAGCTCAGGCTAGCCTGGAACTCACTATATTGATCAGGCTAACCTCAGATTCCTGGCTTGTCATGTGGTTGGTCTCTGTCTCCTGAGTACTGGGATTTCAGAGTCTTTCTGACCAGCCTGTTCATTCTGCATACAACCTTTCCACCACTCTTGTGTATTTAAAACTCCTGTCAACATTTTCATACGTCCACAGAGAAAGCAGTACTGTCTTTGTGATACTGAACTGAAGGGTTAAGTGCAATGAATCCTTTGAGAAATTATTTCAGCTGTGCCTGGAAAACAATGTGGTAGGCTGCAGTAATTGAGTCAGGACCCCCGCCCCCCTTTCTCGTCCCCCATGAGACTCCGGAGTACGGGATTCGAACACGCAGGGTAGAGCGAACGCAGAAGGCTGCCTTACATGCGCTGCGCCACTGCCAGTTCGCTGGAGTCAGGACTCTTAAATGTAGATTGATTTGGTTTTGAGGTGATTTCATGTAGGCTTTGAATTATATATCAAAGGAAGCCCTGAACTCCAGATCCTCTCTGCCTCTACCTACCAAGTGCTAGGATTTTTTTTTTTCCCCTTGAGACAGGGTTTCTCTGTGTAGCCCTGGCTGTCCTGGAACTCTGTAGACCAGGCTGGCCTCAAACTCAGAAATCCACCTGCCTCTGCCTCCCAAGTGCTGGGATTAAAGGCATGGATTACCACACCTGGGCTTTTTGTTTGTTTTCTTAAAAGAAAATGTGTAAAGAAGGAATACAAGATAATTTAGATTTTTGGTCAACCAGATGTGGGACACGACTAATCCAGCACTTGAGAAGCTCAAGCAGGATGACCATGAGTTAGGTCAGCCTGGGGTACACAGGGAGACCCTGTTACAACAGCAAAAAGATTGTTGGTTAATTTTTGAAAAGTAGACAATATTTCAGATTTCTGAATTCGAATCATTAGTTCTGAGAAGAATGTCAGTGAATCCTTACCTAACTTGCAGAGGATAAAGATAAATAGGATATGTAATTGCTTAAAATCATCTTCTTTTATCTGACATGGAGGTTGGAGATGGCTTGTTACACAGCCTTAAAACATTATAGACCTGAAGTTATAGGCAGTCACCAAGAAAAAGCTCTCCATTAGTGGATGAGCTCACAGTCTGAATTTCTGGACCCCCACTGGGGGTTGCATATCAGATATTCACATTACAATTCATATCAGTAGCAAAATTACAGTTATGAGGTAGCAATAGTGGTTGGAAGTCACTACAACATAAGGGACTGTATCAAAGGGTCACAGCATTAGGAAGGTTGGGAACCACTGTCCTACTGTCTCATGTAGCCCAGCATAGCTTTGAAAAATCCACTAAGTAGGCAAGTAACCTTGAATTTCTGATCTGTCTGTCTCTGCCTTCCAAATGCTAGAATTATGTACACACCACCAACCTGACTAGTACTTCTCTATTTGAAAGAACATTTCAGAGGCTGGAGAAATGGCTCAGTGGTTAAGAGCATATATTCTTGCAGAGGACCAGAGTTCAATTCCTAGCATCCATATGGTAGCTCATAACCAAGTGTAACTCCACATCAGAGGAGCCAACACTTTCTGACTTACATGGTACATACATATTCATGCACATAAAATGTTCAAAACATTCATGCACAAAATATTTTTTAAAAAAATTCAGAGCTTTAATTTGTTCTTTGCAATCAATACCTACCCTTCTTCCCTTGTTTTGCAAGAAGACAGAATCAGTCTTCCTTGTACTGGGGTTATAGGAATACCTGTGGGATTCTTCCTAATGAGTTGTGTGAGCCTTTGTAACTTATAGGCTAAGAAAATACCAAAACAAAAAGATTTATTTTATTTTTATTCCTATCTTTGTGTCAGTGTGAGTGAAAGCCATCTGTATGCAGGTGCCTGTGGAGTCTGGAAAAGGGTGTCAGTGCCCTGGAGCTGGAGCTGCTGGCACCTGTGAGCTGCCTGCCATGGGTGTTGGGAAGTGAACCCTGGGTCCTCTATCTCTCCAGCCACATAAGCAATTTTAACAGCTGAAGAAAAGCATCATTTCAGCATAATAAATGGGAAAGACACTGGATTGGTCGTCAACAGAGCGAGGCTCTGTTTAAGGCTCTGCAGTGACTTTACAAGTCCTGTAACCCTGTTGAGCTCTGCAGCCCCATACTTGTAGAAAAAAGCTTGTAATGAAAGAATAGGCCCCTAGATGGTGGCAGTGTTCTGAGGGAGGCTATGGATTCTGTTCCAAACAGTGAAGTAAAAAGTAAGGTAGAAAATGATTTCCCATTAGTTCTGGAAAAGAAAACTCAGCTTATGAATTCTTTCAGTGACATTCAAATTGGCATTGAATCATCTTACAGCCTATGCACATCTGGCATTAATTAAAAGGAAACAATGTTTGCACCAAAGTTAAAATAATCTAACTTGATCCATATATTCATTGCTGCATTCTCAGGCTTATGTACCTAAATTTAAGAAACTGAATACAAATAGTGATTTTTAAGGATACTGACATACAGTCCTATAATTATCTTTTTAAAATGCCAGTTCTAATGATATATTTTGATAAATATATTAATATCCTGTTCTAAATACAAACTGGTTTCCAAGGGTAATGAAAGAAGTACATTCTACGGCAATGTATACAGGGGCATCTAAGGAAACCTTATCTTTTCGGGTTCAAGGGATAATATATTAAAAACGGCTTCTGCAGTTTAAACCTAAAACCAAAAACCAAGCCCCAAACCTGAGTTTTTAAAGAGGTTTGTATGATGTATGGTTTGGGTATGAAGGGGTCCCCAAAGACTCATGTGTACAAGGTTTTGTCCTCTATCTAGAGGTATTACTGAGATGGGATCAGGTCATGGACAGATGAACTAATCCAGGATGGGTGGACTCCATGGATGAACTGATGGCTGAATGGGATATTGAGGGTCGGAGGGAGGCTGACTGAGGTGCTCCTCTGAGGAGTGTATCTTGTGCCTGGCTATCTTTTTTTCTCTCTTCCTGTTCCCTACTTTCTCTTCCTTTTCAGCCTCTTCTCTCTTTCACAGATTCTATACGTTGAAAAACTCCCCACCATGGTGTTCTGGCGTGCATCAGGTCCAAGGTGATGGAGGCAGATGACCTTGAATTGAAAACTCTGTCATCTGGCCCAAACAACTATTTCCCCCTTAAGTTGCGTATAAGTACTCTGTCACAGCTGTGAAAGGTGGACTGACAAAAATGAACAGTATCAAGCTCTCACCTGAAAATTTGGAAACAAACACAATAACCCATTTCCATTTATCTGAAAAGTTTTTCATATATAATTATTTTTCTTTGAACATTTTTGAGTTTTGTTTTGACCTTATTATATATAATAAGAAAGTATCCATGGAAACCCCACAGCTACATTTTGCTTTCTATTAGTTAAGAGAGAAATAAATAGCAAGCAAAACAGAGCATGGTAGATCTAGTGAGATGGCAAAAAAAGAATTTGTTTCAATATTTCAATATATATTTGTATTAACAAAGAGCAAAGGTATTGAGTAGACTCAATGGCCTGTGAAAGCCACCCATCCATCTGTCCACCAAACCCATCTAGCAAAGAGCCACCCCCTCCCCCCACCTGTGCAAAGGACTGGAGGTACAGGGACAAGACAGGTAGCATCTACATTCTGAAAAATGCAGTGTAGTCTGAAATAAAGATTGAAAAGCTGAGTTCAGTTTATTATGGTGTCAAGTAGATACACAGCTATTGCACTTATCCTGCTTACAGAGAGCCAATGTTTAGAGGGATTTTCCCTTCAACAGAGATAGGTTGTTCAGAATCTTCACTATTAAATGTTAAAATCTCACAGGCAAAGACACACTTCATACCCCTCTCCACACCCCTGCCCACTTCTTGCTCTTGTATGGCTTGCTGCCAATGAGAATTGAGTTTGGAAAACACTTTAAGTCATCTTATTCTCATAAAACAAACATGAGTAAAAACCTACAATGATTTTCCTTAAATACTCTTAACCAAAAACATGTAATAGAAACCCCAGATCCTAAATGCCAAAATCAAATGTAATCAGATGCCAGGGATAGGAAATTTAGCAGAAAACAAAGTAAATATTTCCTTACAGGAGCAACATGTTCAGGAAACCACTGGCCGCCCAGGTTTTGAATAATGGGGAAAACAATGATATGGTCCAGCATATGGAACTCTTCTTGAAAACAGAAGAAAGCCACGAACCTGCTGGAGAGTGTTTCACATCTCCAGTGAAATGTCAACCCACTGAGCCATTAGATTGTCTTCAAAGCATTTGGCTTTAGTTTGTAAACTGTAATTGATTCAATCACACAAGAACCACTTTTGAAACTCAGAACGTGTGACCCTGGATGACGGGAAAGTGGTCTTGTATTCATTCCAATAACTGTGGAGATACGCTGGGGATGGGACGGGTACTGCACCAGCCTTCAGGCCTCTTACGTTATTTAACTTCTGATTATATTGAGAAGAAATGAGCTATGGGGGCTTGGTATTGTTTTTCATCTTACCATCTTCTCTGTAATCTAAGATACTATCCAAGATTCATAATGTACTACTATAACAAGACACAGCTTTTATGTATTACTGGGGTAATGCAAAGAAAATGAGTTTTCCTTTGGGTACCAGTAATTGTCAAAGGAATGATTGCAGATTCAGAAAATGTGCTTTATAATAACCCTGTTAACATAAAGTTTACATACACTGAGGAAGAGGTAAGTGTGGCATGTCTGTGGAGGAGTTAGTTGTGTTAGCAAGGCATCTCAGGGATGGTTTTGGTTCTTTTGACCCCTTCAAGTCCCTGGACAAATGGGGAACGCTGGGAAACACAGGAGCACTTGGAGGAACATGAGCTTATTTCCCTACCTGCTTGTAAATGTTCCACTAGTTACCAAACTATCTGTCCTGCAGCAAGAATTTGCCCTGGAACTAAGACTAATGTGCTCAAGCTATGAGAATTAATTTGAATATCAAAAACGAAATTCAGATTACCATCCATGTCCTGATAGTTACAGCATGTAGAATGTCAAACGTCCACTTTTTAAAACTAAAGTAGAAAATGAAGAAGCATAGTTAACTCAGTGTGTTGATGGAACAGGTGTACGAGTACAGTTCCTGCTTGTTAGCCGACCCATGCTGCCTGCAGTAGATGCTTTCCCAGGGGAAGTGCGTCGCCTGCCATCCATCCCCGCTAACGCTTCCCGCCAGCTTCCTCACTCTACGTACATGTACTCTACATACGGTTTCTACATACACCTTTCCACTATGAATGAAGCTACGCTATAAAACCTACATGTTTTCTGGCCTCAGAAATTCTAGTGTACCACGTACATCTTAGATACTTCTCTTTCTGTTAAAAAAAAATAGTGCAAATATCTGATAGTCAAAGTGAATGTTCAAGTGAGTTCTCGTGCCAAGGAACAGCCAAGCTTCACCTTCAGCTGACTTGCAGAAACTGAACGTAGTTTTTGGGAAATATTCCAGCTCTTCCCATTAGTTCTCCACGCATCCAGTCATCATCCACGGGCTCCAGCTCTGTTATTACATCTCCAGCCTGGAAGAAGACAGGAGTTAGAAATAATTATTGGTTTCTGCAGGGTATAAGCACAGAGCGTAGCCTACCTGGAGCGGCATGAATAATCTTCTCTTTATATAACTCATTTATCTTGATTTGCAGAGAGGATTAAGTGATAAACCGCACAGATGATATATACCTTTTCATTTGCTGGTAGGCCTCTTTCCTCAAAGTAAACTCAATCCCCCGCCACTGTCAGACTGGCTGCATGCTGAGCTTCCACTTAGGTCTTATGCTCCCACAAGCACAATTCCTAACCTAAATCACTCTTTAATCAATAACAGTATCAGCTATATATACACAAACGCACACAGTTTCATCTAAGAAGTATTTACAGAATACCTACTATGTGGCAGATACTGTCCTAGGTAATATAGCTATAATGGACCTGTTCTAGGGTGGGAAGACAAGCCAACAGAGAGGATGGAGAGAGTGGCACACTGGCAGTCACACTTATATAAAAGTTACAGGTGAAAGAGTGAGCATGCTCCTGCGTGCTCTGTCCTAGTCTGTACCTCACAGAAATATGTTTCTATAGATGAGCACCGCTGGTATCCTCATGTGAAGCAGAGACCTTTTCATTTTTCTTTTTTTTTTGTAAGGTGTGCATACATGTGGGCTCGTGTGTGCATAAGTGCATATGCATGTGTCTGTGTGTACACATGGAAGCCAGAGGTTGATGCCAAGTGTCTTCTCCATCGTTGTGCATCTTATACTACTGAGGAAAGTTCTCTTACTTGAACCCAGAGCTCACTAACTCAGCTAGTATAGCTGGCCAGCTTGCTCTGGAGAGCCTCGTCTCCGTCTCTGGCAGATTGCCAGGACCTGGCATTTCCATGGATACTGGGCATCTGAATCCTGGAACTCAGACGTGCAGCAAGTGCTTTACCCACTGAGCTATCTCCCCAGTTCTAAATGTCCTTGTTTGATAGATAAAGCATCTGAAGCTCAGCCATTATATATGTCTTAGTTAAGGCTTCTATTGCTGCAACAAAACACCATGGCCAAAAAGCAAGTTGGGGAGGAAAAGGTTTATCTGGCTTACACTTTCAGATCACAATTCATCACTGGAGGAATTCAAGCAGGGAATTCAACCTGGAAGCAGGATCTGATGCAGAGGCCATGGAGGGGTGTTGCTTACTGGCTCCCCCCCCCCTTGATGTCCTTGTTTGATAGATAAAGCATCTGAAGCTCAGCCCCCCCCCCCCTTACTATAGAACCCAGGACCATGAGCCCAGGAGTGGCACCGCCCATAATGGGCTGGGCCCTCCCCCATTAATTACTGATTAAGGAAATCCTCTACAGGTGGATCGTATGAAGGCATTTTCTCAGTTGAGGTCTCCTGAGTTCAGATGACTCTAGCTTGTGTCAGACAGAAGACTAGCTAGCATGCTAGGTGGTGGTGGCACATGCCTTTAATCTCAGTATTCAAGAGGCAGAAGCAGGCAGATCTTTGAGTTTGAGGCTAGCCTGCTCTACAGAGTGAGTTCCAGGACAGCCAGAGCTGTCTTGAAAACAACAACTACCACAAACAAAACAAAAACAAAGACTAGCCAGCATAACAGAACTTATCAGGATTGCACACAGAATTAGTGTAGAGCCAGAATTCAAATTTTAGTGTTCTAAGGTCCACATTCCTAATCAGGAGGCTATGAGGAGGCCTCCACAGTTCACAGTGTAAAGTTACCATAAAACTGCGTGTACCAGTCTGAGCACATTGTATCAGATTCTTCATGTAGCCGTGTTTCTCTCTATCGTGGGCTCATTCTGTCCCTCCCCAGCGTCAACATCAGCTCTGCATCCAGTCCCATCTGAAGTGCTTTGCCTCGACACAGCATACAATACTGGTTTACCCTCACCTCAGTCACAGAGGAGTGTGTATTACACATGTGCAAACTATGATTCCTTTCTCAGATGACGATCAGATTTTGTTCTTGATGGTGTCTAATAATTTCTAAAAAGCCTGGATTTAAAGTTCTGCAAAGGTCTAAGATAACCCTGGCTACTTTAAAAAGAAAGTACATTTACCAGGATAAATGGATTTCTTTGTAGCACTACTACGTAGCTCTCTGTAAAATTGTTTGATTAAAGTCTTTCCTTTATGGAGACTGGAATGAAAACGTGGTAACTATCAGATGTCATTTATGTATGCTTTGCTGAAGTCTGTAAAATTTCGGCTATTCAAACTTTGTTACAAGTAAGTTATTTCTGCCTGAAACTATAACATAGTGAGTAGTTGAAGCTGTTTCTAACCGCCGTCAGTTTGGTGAGTGCTAGGACTACGTAAGATAGCTATCTACTAACATACTGTGCACATTTATATTCAAATATTATTTAATAAATAATAATGACCAATAGAAAAGCAGTAGAGTCCCTTAACAAAAAACTCAACCGTTTGACTGATGAGCCACTCATTCCTGAAAACAACCTGTTCTCTGTGGGGTATGCTGTGAATTCTGTGAATTGACTCAAATCAAAGCTAAAATATGTAGCATGCACTATCTGATCTCTCCATTAATTGCAGACGTTAGTAGCAGGCTCTGAGGGCTGTGGAGAACACTCTTAATGGGAACTCCCACATCAAGATCTGCTATTATAAAGCCAAGACACAAGGAATTCTTTGAAGACTGGGATTACTAAGCTAAGGTTTTTTTCCCCCTCTGTCCTTTAATGGCAGTTGATGATGTACACTATTCAGTTTATTTAGTTCTTCCTCCCTAACTGCCCCCCACCCCCATTTTCTTTTTGATATGGGCTCACTAGAGGCTCAAGCTGGCCTTCAATATATGATCCTCCTGTCCTCCTGCCTCTGCTTCCCTGAGATGGAATCACAGAACTGCGTTACCATGCCCAGCTCTGTCCGCTCTCTTCTGTTACAGTTAGGGACTGAGAACTGTTCACTCTTAGGTAAAGATCATGTTCCATTCATGTGTGCATTGCAAAATAGGTAGAGTTAGTACAAAAGATATGTATTCTGACCTTGAAAGAAAGTTCATCTTCGTTTTCCCCAAGAAAATCATACAGGGCTTTAACCTTCCTTCCCTTCAGTACCGTGGGAGCCACAGCTTTCACCTCAGCTGCAAAGACACAAGAATCTCAAATATGCAGGAAGACAATCACACAAAACACAAACACCTTAAGAATCTGCCTTGTCTTTCTCTAAATATTTTCAAGTAGTTCTGAATTTACTTAACTTGAAAAAGATAAAGGATGTTCACCTAGGAGGAAAAAAGTTGTACAAAGTCTACTTGTTAGTCAAAGCCAGCTGCTATGTAATCATAGCTTTATCTTTTCCCCTCCCCGTAACTTGGACATAATAGTATAGGAGTGACTTTATTAATCATCTCTTCCAGATGTAAGAAGTCAAGCATGGTCAGAGGTAAAGGACGAGACAAATGTAAAAGCCTCGGGCCCGTGAAGTAGGTCACACTCGTAGCTGTCCTACCTGGGCAGGGCTGCACAAACACTGCTGGGAAGATGCCCTCCCTGTCATGCAGTCGGCCCCGGTACCAGTCAGAGTCTAGACGCTCAAGGATCAGGATCCGATCTCCGCGTTTGAAGGGTAAGTCCTCGCTGGTCTCTGCTGTGAAACTGTGAAGAGCTTTGCACCATTCTCCAGGAGGGCTGCTATCCTGTTTCAAAGCAGGAGTCTGGTAAGGACTTCAGGGTTTATCCCAAATAGCAATATCCCAAGGCCCATGTCAGGCAGCTCACACCCACCTGTAACTCCAACTCAAGGGTATCTAACCCCCTCTTCTGGCCTGGGAGGGCATTCACATGCATATGTAAACATATACACATAAGTAAATAGATACATATAAAATAAAAGCAAAGGGTTTTCTTAAGAGTTCAAAACCAGAAGTTTTGTTCAAATTACCTAATATTTTATGTTACTATTAAGTTTCAGAAATAAGTTTCCAATAACTTTTTTTCTTACAGTGTAATTTTAAGTGATGAGTGTGATAGAGTTTAAGGTTTTGCTGGTTTTAAGGGACATGTAATATTTAAGCCGAAACTTTCTTCCAGTGATCTAATATGATAGGCTACTGTTAGGAACATTTTCTGTGGGGCTGGGGGGAGACACACACACACACACACACACACACGGGGGGGGTGGAGAGAAGAGAGAGACAGGGGGAGAGAGGAGAGAGAGAGAGAGAGAGAGAGAGAGAGAGAGAGAGAGAGAGAGAGAGAGAGAACACACGGGGCTGGAGAGATGGCTCAGTAGTTAAGAACACTGGCTGCTCTTCTGGAAGACCTGGATTTGATTCTGGGTTTGATTCCCAGCACCCACACAGTGACTCAGAGTCCCCTGTACACCAATTCCAGGGGATCTAATGCCCTCTTCTGGCTTCCTGGGGCACTGCATGTTCATGATGTACAGAGTACATTCAACAAAACACCCATATACATAAAAAAAAAAAGCAAAAGGAAAAAAGCTTAAAAAAAAAAAAATACTTAACCACCAGTCATAGTGGTACATGCCTTTAAATCCCAGTCCTTAGGAGGCAGCTGCAGGCCAGTCTATCTAGAGTTTGAAGTCCTCCTGTCTACAGTCTTTAACTCCCTCCAACGCATGGAAGAAGGTTCTGCCCTGTCTAGGGGCAGCTTTTTCAAGATGGATGGATCAGAATCTCTAGCAGGCAAATGCTTTGCAGCCATGCAGGCAAGGGGTCCAGACCTGGCTCTACTGTTCCCTGGCTATGTGTGACACTAGGCTTCTCAGAATTTGGATTAAGGGTTGCCATGAAAGTCAAATGATGGGACCCAGAGAACGAGTTCCACAGTGCCTGGTTTTTCCCTTCTCAGTAACTGCCGGACTAAAAACAAAAACGAAAAGCAAGAAAAGAAGAACCCCTTACCTGCTAGGTTTAGTGGCTCACACCTGTAATCTAGGAAGCTGAGGCAGGGGGATGGTCATATATTTGAGGTCAGCCAAGCAAAGCAGGCAGAGTAGTGCATCCTTATAACATCAGCACTTGGGAGTTAGAGGCAAGATGATAAAGAGTTCAAGGCTACACAAGACTCTAACTTAACAGCCCTCTCCATAAAGGAGAGCAATGAAACAGAAATGGAGACTGCTTGGGAGGAAGAAGAGGAAGGGAGAGCAAAAGGCATGGTGTCTGTTTCTGCATCTTCTATCAGGGTCTGCATGTCTTCCTATGAGTCTTACGTACAGTGTTATAGCCACCATCTAATCTACTGCAAACATTTGCTACATAACACGGAAAGTGATTTCGTACGGTCCCCTCTTTATAATTATCGCATCAGTTCTTCCAGGTTTGAACGTGGATGTCACAACAGTTATCCATTCAAGCAGCCTACCTGAGGATTTGACCCAGGGTCTTCATTTTTGGTCTTTGGTGGCACCTTTGTATCTACATAAAAAAAAAAAAGTGTCAGATGAAAAAAAACTACATAGCCACATAGTATTAGAGCAAAAGTTGTTAGGTGGGGGTGACAGCAGAGACTGGGACTCCAGACCAGTCTCTTTAAGTGTTAGCCTCCTGGGAACTATTTATTTAACTATAAACCAGGACTCAAAATTAACAGTGTAATGCGCTGCTTACAAGTCTCTGTCATTTCTCATATGTAGCCACTGCTAATTACCTAAGCAACAGATTGAACCAGTGCCCCACACATATCACCGTTCAAAGTCAGTATTTTCTTACTGTGACAAATGTGGGAATATGGATCATTAAACATCTACAGCGCCATTCCATGACTGGTTCATCGGAGTTAGGCAAAGACCCATATCCCCACACTCACTTGAGATATTTGCACCAGATGTGGGGTGGTCCTCAACGAGCTCCACAAAGTTAAGCGGGAAGATCCCAGCTCGGTCTCGGATCTCTCCTCTGCCCCATTCCTCATTCACATACTCTGTAAGGATAATGACTTCTCCCTCTGAGAAACTTAGCTCATCCTTCTGGTCTCCAATATACTCAAACCGAGCGACACATCGTGGGCCTCTGAACAAAGAACAGCGCAGTTACGGGTTAAACAAGAGCATGTCTGAGAAATAAAGACTGCGGTTGGCTTTGCTGTCAATCCCACTGCTAGGCAGCGCTTCAAAACACAGAATGAAGTTCTCTCTAGTAGTGACTTTAAGAAAACGCTTCAACTTTCATTCAGTCTTTCAATACATATCCTGTTTACTATGGATCAAGGTATATTTTTTTCTATGAAAACAAAAACTAAAACAAACCAACTCCCACGAAGAAGAGTACGTTGCACATCTAAATGACAAGGCTTATTTCTAGATGGTGAAGCTCGTCACTCAGAAAGGCTAGGCTTGAGGCCCGAGACTCCAGCAGCATTCCAGATTGGCAGCTGACTGGATAGTCTATACTGCACATCTGCCTCTGATCAGTTTTTATGTAAATACAGAATCTCCCCAGGCTCCATTTGTCTGTGTCTTTGTGCCAAAGCAATCCATGGCCCCTTGAAAGCCTTTCAACCACAGACTTGCTGGGATTAGGGTATGTCTCCTGAGAATTTCAGGGCATAGCATCAAATGTCTTGCTTAAGAATGAGGACAGTGCACAAGGGGCATCTCCCAGGCAGGGGGATGCTTGCTATGAATGGAAACCACCAGTGAGCTTGATGAGTTATAAGGTCAAAGAGAACAGAACGCTGGCATGCCAAAACACGCCTCCAGACGCTATGCTGCTCTGAAGGACAGTGTCACCTGTAAGAAGGTGCTGTCCTGAGACTTGGAGCAACCCTTCAGTGAGCCGCATGTTGACTGAAAATAAGATACAAGCAGAGATAAAATTTGGTCTGTGGGTCTGATTCAATTCCAAGCCTTTGATTTGTGACCTAGAAAGGAAGTTTCCATGGCAGAGATCTAAGGAGAAGACAACTGCCTGTAAAGGAAAGGCTGGCCCTTGCTGCAGCCAGATTCTGATTTAAGTCGGGTCAATAGATCAATGGCCATTCAAGCCTATTGAAACTGAACAAGCCCAAGTGGTATCTGTGCTCAGGGTAGGGTCGGAACCCGAGCTGTAAGCCAATGACTTGATGCTGTCTGTGGCACTGAATGTTTTCTTATTTGTGATAACCTTTGCGTTTATTTTCTCCAGTCCCCTGGGAACATCTCCTTATGTCTGACCTATTCACAGACAGGTTTACAGTCTTCACCAGGTAGTGAACTGCACTAATTTGCTCATTTAACTAGAGTATAAAGCTGCACTGTGGCAGGGCTTTAAATCACCCAAGAGTTACAACAAGGCATAAAAGGCACATCAATCCCTGGAAAGGTCTCAGGAACGCAGGGACACACAGGGAGGTCCTGCAGTTAACTCTTCCCTCACCGTTGCCTAGTCCACAATACAACAAGACAAAATGTCTGCTAAGCTGCATTTCTTGTTTCCGTGGCTGTGATCAGAACTCAGAGCCCTCTACTCTGCTAGGTCAGTATCAGCCACTGAGCTGGGCCCTGGCCTCCTCTGGCTCTTTTTGTAGGATTAATATTTCTTTAAGAGGAAAACACTTTAAGTTCCAAAAAAAGCTGCTAATAACCACCAGAAAACTACACTAAAATCTCCCTGATAGCAAAGCTGTCTGCGTGCAGGTCAGGGCGAGTCTAACCACAGTGATTCGCCGCTGCTCCCAAGTCTGCACAGGAGGCTACTTAAGCTGGCTTCTACCAGCCCACAGCATCTTCTTTTCAAAGTGTTTTTCTATTTTTCTATATTAAGCAAATAAACTTTCCTTAGACTTAAGGACACTAAGAATCTGTCCTTATTTATTCATTTATGTGTGTGAGTGTTTTACCTGAAGTATGTATGTGTGTGTATGTATATATGCATACATATACATATATGCGTGCACCATACGTCTTGGTACCTCCAGAGCTCAGAAGAAAGCATTGAATCCCCAGGAACTGGAGTCACAGATGGTTGTGAACCACATATAGATGCTAGAATCAAACCCAGGTCCTCTGCAAGACCAGCAAGTTGCTCTTAACTGCTGAGCCATTTCTTCAGCCTATCTTTTTTTAAATTAAAAAAAAAAAAAAAAAAAAAAAAAAAAAAAAAAAGTTGTTCATGCACATACCTTCAGAAGCCAGCAGAGGGAACCAGATCCCCTGGAATTGGAGTTAGTGGTTTTAAGCTACCTAATGTGGGTTCTTGGAATTGAACCTGGGTCCTCTGCAAGAGCAGGACACATCTTAATCACTGAACCACATTTTAAGCAAATAAAGTTTCCTCAGAATAAAGGACACTGAGAATCTGCTTAATCTGCGATGGAAATGATTAGGCTTAGAAATTCTTCATTGCTAACTTCTTTAAAAAAAATTGTACAAAAGAACATGGACAAAACTTACTTAGCACAGTGAGATGAAAATGATTCTCTTTTCCCACTTCTTCCTTCTGGGATATCAACCTAGCAAAGACAAAATTATGGTAACACTCGCTCTTTCTCACAATCTGGTTAAGATACATCCAACATCAAGACTTAGTGATTAAAATTGAACAGTGAAGCTGGCCGTTGAATGTATTGGAGCTACAGTTGCTAAACACTAAAATAACCTAAACGGGGTTTTGGAAATAATGTACAGATTCAGCAGGATGTGGTTACACACTCTTGTAACGTCAGCACACAGGAGGCTGAGGCAGGAGGATCATGAAAAAGAGGCTAGCTAGGGCTATGGCAGTGAGACCCTGTCTAGAAGGCGTGGAGGGGGAAGAGCTCTTGATGTAGTCCTCCTTGAGCAGCTAATTAACTCTAGCCTTGTGTGCTGCCACGAACACACAACACCACCCTCTCCCTGAGAGTTCTCTACACTTCATCCGAGGAGCTATGACAGCAGACATCGGGCATCAGGCCGTTATGCTGTCGCCTTGTTCAAACGAAGGGCAGGATTCTGCAGCACTCCCCTGTTTGATCAGATTGGTGGATTCTCTCCAAATATTGAAGGGCACTTTGCCCCTTCACATAAACAGGGCAAGAAGAAAGCAGTTTGTGCTAAACGAGTGTCACCTAAGTGCTTAGCATCTGGTTGCTTAGCGGCAGGTAAACAGGGGAGCGTGGCTGGGATAAAACTCTCGGCCATAACGATGCAGTTGGAAACTACTTAAGGCTGTGAGGTCTGTATTAGATCAGGGCCCTTTATGATAAATTCTGTAAGTTTGATGTTTTAAGACGATTTTTTTAAACCTGTGGGCTTAGGAATAACATTTATACCAATAACGTGGTCCGCTGGGCGTGATTGATTTCAGTGTGGTAATTGTGCTTTTCAGAGCACCGTTCCACTGAGCAGAAGAGAAATGGGGAGGGGTGTTCAAATGTACATTACTCTTAATATTAATTTAGAGGCTGTGGCTGGAGGCCTGCAAAGAAACAGGTCACATCTGCACTGGGCAATTTTTAAGACCTACATTTTATAATCCAAGAGGCTCAGACTCTCTCTACTTGAAAAATACAGATTTTCTGTAATACCTAGATTTTAAAGTTTCTGATGTAATAGAAAACTATTGTTTTTTCCCCTCCAAAATAAGCTGTCAACATTTAAGTTAGTTTTATTGATATTTCATAGTATCCATAGGTTATATCAGGGACCGAGTCCTATTTTTCCTATTAATACATGTGTTCAAACAACAGTCTTGTTTTGTCCCTGGGTTTCACAGCTACTCAGGCCTAGCAGGAAAGCCTCATACTGGAGTGTGTTCACAAGTTAAGCTATTAGGGGCTATAAAATTTTGATGCTTCAATGTAATTTTCTCTAGTATGACTTGAAAATATTATGTGAAAAGCAATGGACCACCACCTCAGGCAGAAGTGCCTGGGTATTCTCCAACTGACGTGGTGTCACACCCCAAAAGAGCATCCCTGTAGAACTGTCTGGTAGCACTAACTCATGTTCACTAAATGTCTCCAAGCACTAATATATATCCTTAAGTGCTTAAGAACCCTCCAAGGATAGATGATTTACTAACTGATACCGTGTCATTGGAGGGTGGGCCGGGCAATCTGTACTTAACTGAAGATAGTGATTCCCCCACTCCTAAACTCTGTCAATAGTAACAGGTGTCCCTGCTGAGTCCTTATTTCTTTCCTAACTGAATTCTGAGCTAGCCTGTGTTGGAAAATATTCATTTAAAAAATGTCTGAGTGTCAAATGATCCAGAGAAGACAGAAACAGCAAACTCAGGACTGTAGGTTTCTAGTTTCTCTTTCCCATCTGTGAGCCTCACTGAAGCTCAGAATGTGTGGCCAAATAAAATAAACAAACCCCACTCACAATGACTTTGACGTAATTGGCAGGAAACACGCCAGTCTGGTTCCTGCATTTCCCTCTGTACCACTCTGCATCTATTTTTTCAAGAAGATAAACAATCTCTCCAGATGTGAGACTCAGATCATCAGCTTGCTCTGTAATACAGAATCAGTGACACACGATGAATTACCCCAGCTGCGAATGTGACTAAAGCGGAGAACAAAGTAGCATTTAGATCTGTCCACAGAGGCAGGGAGTGCTTCTGCCGATTCTGACATGGACTAGATTATACTGATCAAATTAACTTTTTCATGCAATTATATTTTTAAAATGTGCTATTAGCGGTTCTGCTTTCTAAGATCAGATTAGATATATCTACTAAGGGAAACCGTTTTTTAAAACCACCACCGTCCTGGTCAGTGATTCCTACTGTGCCAGTGTAAGTCTTGCTGAAAAACACTCGGCATTGACAGATCTGTATAGACCTGGCGTGATACGATCACCACTATTCCCAGTCATCCATAAAAGCCATTCCAACTTCAAATATTAACTAAGGGAGTACTACGGCTCTTTAGGAAGAAAATTTACACCGAAATAAAAATCAATCTGCCAAGTATATATAAATAAGTTGTAAATAGTTTTTTAAACAACATTTGTAGCTCTGGCCATGAAGGCTAACTTAAAATGATTACAAAAATCTAATACTTGGATCTCAGAGGCAGGTGGGTGACACACATATCAAAAACCAGTTTATACACTCACTTTACTTTTTAAATTAGAATTAACTTCATCACAATGCTAAGCATGTACGTGTTCTATCCTGAGGCCCTGAAGAATATTATTTTGAGCTAAAACTTCATCACAGAGTTAAAGTTTGTAAACAGTAAGCAGTGGCTAGTTTTCATTTGTATGAGGGATCTCCCAATCCTTTCAAAGGACAGGTTTTCAGCTAAGCCTTCTGGCATGATTGGGTGCGTGGCCCCTTCCTGAAGACAGAGTCGATGGATATAAGATGGTATCTGCAGGCCAGCATCCCATGGGCACCAGCACTGAGGATGAAAGGCTTGAGGGGGCATCCCAGGGCTCCACCACTTTATTATGTATGTCCTTACCTGCTGGGAAGTCGTGAAGAACCACAGCGTGAGGAGCACCACTGTCTGCGGGCTTCTGAGCATGGCCTGAGTCCTTGGGGGGAAAACAGGGCTGTGAGTGAACAGTGAATTTCTGTCACTGCAGAGTGTGCAGGACAGACACCAGTTTCATTATTCTCTGCAGGATCGTCGCCGTTGTCTCACTACAGAGTCCTCCCAAAAGAACTGTGCCACGAGTACCAGACGCAGACCACACAGGCGAGGTAGACAAGGGGATCATCACCTCAAAAAAGAATGTGTCCTTGCCAGGGTGGGCACAGAAATAAATTTCAATTGCATATCAGTAAGCATTCCTTTTCAAAGGCTCACTTACTTTATGCATATTCGTATTTTGCCTGCACGTATGTCTGTACACCATACAAATGCCTGGTGCTCAGAACTGGACCTGTGTCCTCTGCAAAAGCAGCCCCAAGTCCTTGACCCCTAAGTCATCTTTCCAGCCTCAATAAGGTTTTTGATTTTAAAGGAGGAAAGTAACCCCAAACAGAACTGTCTAACTTTAAAAAGTCAAAGGAAATAAAAACAAAACACCACACTTATCCTACTGTAACGTTGTGGGATTCAGCCACCTTGCCTTTCACCGAATGGCACTTTCCCACTTCTACTGATCAATTAAACCTTAAGGACAGAGCTCTCACAGCCAAGTCCATTCTGATAGAAGAGAATGAAGTTCTGTGTTTATGTTCTTGCTTTTTTCAATGAAAAGAGCTATTGAGTTCCCATAAAAGTATAATTCACGGAAGGAAAACCAGTTCATTTATTACCACTTAACTGAATACATTCTCTAGTCTGAAAGCAATGCTATCTCTCAGGCTTGGCCTTTCTATTTAATCTGAATGGTTTCTTCAACAGCAATTCTAAGTAAATTAGCAAGGAGGGTAGGTAAACAATGGCCTGGCTTAGCTGGAGGAGAGGGGTCCTAGATGACACTTACTTACTGACAAGCAGCTGCTCCTCTCTGGTTTTACTTTGTTCTTCTTGTTCTTCCCCCTCCCGCCTCTTCTGCAGCTGCAGTTGCTGTTATGTAGACCAGGCTGGTCTCAAACTCCTAAGAGATCCCCCTGCCTCTGCTGGGATTAAAGCCAGCACCCACCACACTCTGGTTATTTCTTGAGACAAAGTTGCTATATCTCCAGGTAGGCCTGGAAGTCACTATATAGATTAGCATGGTTTCAAATTTATGATGCTCTTGCCTGAGTGCTAGGATTATGAGTGTGTGTCACCACACCTGGGTTCTTCGTCTCTTATATGAAGAAACTGGCTTATCAATGACATCATCATCATCAAATCCAGTTACTGGATATTTATTACTTTCTTTGGTGGTCTGCAGATCAAGGTCAGGGCTTTTACTCATGGGCAAGGAAGACTCAATCTTTGACCCTTGGGAATGTTACTTAAAAATCTTCAACACTAGCAAACTTATAAATGAATGAAGATAGACTTCCATGTGCTTCCTTTCTCCATTCTTCAGTGACTCTTGACCTCTTAGATACTTCATTGCTGGCCCTTCCATAGCCGCAGTGCACTGGCTTGATCACAGTGTACTGTGAGGAATGGCCCACTCTTCCCACCCTGCACTTCATCAGAATCCTCCTGCTCTTTTAACCAAAGTGCGCCACAGGGACAAACTGTCTATTTAATAGAGGGAAGCAGAATTGTAGCTCAGGTCAAGGCAGTAATGGCTGAGGCAGCTTTTCACATCAGCTCCTGCTTACTGCCTTTGTCTAAATAATGAGCAACGCGGGATTTGTGGTAATTGTGAGCTATTCTAAGTCTCTGGTGGCTTTAAGAATACCAATTTATGTAATTAATTGTGTGTGTGTGTATGTGTGTGCGTGTGTGTGTGATTTTTATTTGCTCCCGATTTAAGTCTTCAGGAAAAAAAAGAATGGCTATTCAATAAAAATACTAGGTTGGATGACTAGTGACTTAGAAAAGGTCAAGACAGATCTACCTTAAACCTAACATGACCGTGAGTCTCCAAGTGAATCAAAGACCTGCGTGTACCCAAGAGTGAGAAAGTGGGGAAGATAATTTGAGCCTCCAGGTCCTTTCTCAAGTCCTCAGTGATGAGCAAGGAGACTCATCAGGGGGAACAGCCTAGACAGGGTTGTCTACTAGGGAGCCATACAACCTAGACTCTACTACTAAGGTGTACATCTTGTCAGTAAACCTAAGACAGTTCAAAGGTCTTCACTGCTAAAGAAATGATATCATAACAGTAATAGCTAATACCATTGTTCATTACTGTGCTCCAGTCACTGTGACAAACACCTTTTATGCATTAACATCAGCTCACTTGTTAACTGTCTGAGACACAATTCATGCAAAATCAAATGTATCCATTTAGAATCTATGTCATTAAAGAAACACTCACGGAATGGAAGCATCATAAAATGTATCCATTTAGAATCTATGTGGTTAAAGAACATTCACAGAATTGAAGCGTCATTGAAGGCTGTTTACAGAGTGTTTATGCTTCCTCCTGCTTCCCCACAGAACAGAACCCACGTGAGGGCTAAAGTTATGTTTTAAGCTTAAATTACTGTGCTTAAGAGATCTATAAAACAAAAATGCCTCTAACCTGCCCAAGAACAGATGACATCCCTGAATGCTGGGGCATTGTTCATGTAAGATAACAAACCACACGTTTTCACTTTTGTAAACAAGCTTGGTTGTCCCAACTGCACAGGATGTGCTTGACCCCGAAGGCAGGAGGTGTGTAAGCAGGAAGGACATCAGGAAGTATGCTCACCGCCCCCCCACCCCAAATGGAGAAAGGCAAGAAGTACATAGCCTTGTAGGGTTTTCCCTTTCTAAGCTTCTAACTGATGTATTTTGGTGCCATTCTCTGGGAACCCCGGTGTGGACCTGGCTGATGTCTGTTGTCCTGGCCAGTTTTATATACACCTTGCTTCAAGTTGGCTCAAAACTTGTGGTAATGGTCTTATTCTTTCCCAGTGGGGTTAACGCCTACCATGCTGGAGCTACTCCTCATTCACCCTCCTCTCAGCCCTAAGAAAACACCAAACTACTTTCTGTCCACATAGATTCACCTTTTCTGGGTGTCTATGCAATATGTCAATTTTAAAAACAACACTGGGGATGATACCATACTTCCCACATTAAAAAGCAAAACAACAACAACAACAACAACAACAAAAACCCAACAACAAAAATGTTTAGCGCACTCTGTGGCCACCCAGGTAGAAGTGCAACTGAAGCCACACACGTGGTGATGCTCCTTCAGTCTCTCTGACCAGTCAGTCCTTTGGATTCAACCATAATCCATACATTTAATATCTTCTGTTTGCCAATTTAGGGGAAGGTGTGACACAGTTTTGGATCTTCTTCTTCCAGGCTTTTGGTGGTCTTGGGAATGGGTACCAGACAAGTGCCGGGTCAGTGAGTGACTCGTTTCATTTTCTAAAAACCGTAGCAATCCCTACAATCCCCAAAGCATAAAGGAAGGTTCACTTCATTATCACCAACAGAGACAACGCACTGGCCCCAGAGGTCAACTCTTTGCAAATCCACAGCTTGAGATTAAAAGGCAGCGATCAAAGTGGGAAAACTTGGGATTGTTACAACTTAAATTTTAAGCTTTAAAAATGTGTAAGAGGATAGATTTTTTGGCAGTGTTAGTCCTGCTGTTACCAACGGCACGCTCCGAGAGAGGAAGGATGGCTACAACAGATGGCCAATGCTGGACCCAACCAGAAAATTGGGTAAGAGAAGTTTCCTATGTGAACTAGTTAAGATTTTTCACGTGCCAGCTGCACTAGCTAAAGACATATCTTCTCTCTAAAATGGTAACTTTTAGAGCAACTTCAAAGGGTAAACTGCCTTTCAGGAAGAAGGAATTACACTGGATTATGAAAACTAGGATGAAGAACAAACTAAAAACTATTTACTAGAGTTGGATGACAGGTGGGCATTGTTACCTTGAGTGACAGATTGTGAATACTTAACTGGGTACATTAAAGTCTTCCAAAAATACAGCTAGAGCTGAGGGTGTTGCTCGGAAGTAGGACAGCTGCCTAGCTTCTCTGACACCCTGAGCTCAGTCTCCTGCAATGCTAAACTGTAAATGTAACTTTTATTCTCCTGTGGTAATCATTGTCTCTGAGGTTTACTGCCTCAGCCTGCTGATCTAGGCCTAGTCCTGGAAGCTTCTAGCCTCTTATCTAGGCCTAGAATGTTTTCAGCCTCTGAGACTTACTGCTGAATAAGCTCACCCTTTCTAGTTGTTTCTGAATTGTGGTGGCTGGTTCAACTCAGCTGTTCTGACTCAAAACTCCTCTCCAAGCTGACTGATTCAATCTGGTTTCTCACCTGGTCTCTGACTGAATTACTCTGTTTGGTTTCAAACTCTGGCAATCTTCTAATCTTCTGGCTCCTTCTCATTCTCTGGCTTCACCTGTGTCTAGTTTGTTCTCTCTCTGTAACCTGTCTCTGTAAAACTCTCCCAGTAAAACTGCTTCCTCTTTTCTCTCCCTCTCTGCACTGCTCTCTTAAGTAGTCTCTCTTTTCCTCTCTTCTTGTGAGAGTTAGGTAGATCCCATTTTGCCAAATCTTTCTCTAATTCATCATGTTGTCTGCCACTTAATTAGACATCACATTCAAACATGGGTGTTTCCTTCTACAAACTAACTTTACCTTCATTGTTTGGGATTAAAGGTCTATACTAAGGCATGACTGTATTCCAGCCAGAAAAATTAAAGGTGTGTGCTAAGGGCTGAGCCACAGTACAACCAGAACTAGGAACACCCCCCTCCCCCCAGTAAATGACACAATCTCAGGTTTACAGTGTCACCAAAGTGCAACACTAAACAAATTGTCTTCAGGAATCGTTGATTCTTACATCAGGCTCCAAAAACTTGTCAGGCCTAAATTGTGACTTGAGACACTGGGTTATATTTCATTATTTAATGAACTTATTAAAGCAGATAAATGAGGTTTATAGGTTTACATGAAGCTCCCTTTCCCCTCCCCAGACAGGGTCTCCTGTCAGTAAGGATGCCCTTGAGCTCTGCCACACACCCAAGGAAGACCCTGGACTTCTGATCCTGCTTGACTCCACCTCCTTACAGAGAGAGCACAGGCTACTCCACACCCAGTTACATTAATCTACTCTATTCTCTCTCTCTCTCTCTCTCTCTCTCTCTCTCTCTCTCTCTCTCTCCCTTTCTCTCTCTCCTTTCTCTCTCTCTCTCTCTCTTCTCTCTCTCTCTCTCTCTCTCTCTCTCTCTCTCTGTCTTCTTTTTATTTTTGAGACATAGTTTCTTTGTATAGCCCTGGCTGTCCTGGACCTCATTATGTAGACCAGGCTGGCCTTCAAGTCACAGAGATCTGCCTGCCTCTGCCTCCAGAGTGCTGGGATTAAAGGTGTGTTGCACAATACAGGGCTCAGCCTGCATTTTAAAGCAGTCTTTTATGTCAGATTTAGCATTCACAGGATTCCTTTTAAAATAATGGATTCATTCTGCTAGAAAAACAACCTCTGGTACTCGATAAACAGGTTCACATTATTTAAAAGGAGTAAGTAGCTTTCTCAGTGTCCTAGCTCCCATAAGCCATCATAACTTCAAGAAGGCAGAACACCCAGTAGTCTCTGTGCCAACACCATCAGAGTCATTTATTCCAAAGTTGGAGCAAACTGCTACTGTTATTTCCACCTCGGTTAAGGTAATGTTGCTAATAAAAGAAGCTCAGAGAGTGGAGGCTATAATTAATAGCTCTATGATGGGTTCACCATGCAGGGCACAAAGCCTCACAATAGCAAGTCCTTACGTTAGGTCTGCTTCTTGGGCGCTCGTCAAGGGGAGTGACAATCTTCATCTGGGATGGGTGGACTCTGCCAGTGCCTTCTCCCCGTTGACATTCCAAGTAATTATTTTCTGCCTGCTTCAGGATCACAAGTACATCCCCACGCTGGAAAGCACAACAGCACTCTCTGAAGCAATTATTATTTAATAAAACATTATTACTTTCCCACATTTTAATCTTTGGAGCCTAAAGCATTTAATAATGTGTAACAGCAGGAACAGAGGGCAGCGTTTTAGGTTTTTTTTTTTTAATCAGTCAGTAAAGAAAGAGCTTGACTTTACCTTACAAGAGAGTTCCGTGGGGTTTTGGGAGACAATGTCTTCACTGGCAATCCCATGAGGCACAGACAGCTTAAATGTAAACCAGAAGAGAATTATTCATAATCCCAAACCGTTACCTGCTGCTGATCACTTTGGCATGTGTGCTGAAGTACGACTTCTTCAGAAGGTGCACTCTCAGGCAGGCCTCAAGCCCCAGGATCCAGTGAGGCCACCATTTCTACTGGGCACTGAAGCTCTCAGGAGGAGGAGCTGAGCCCACAGGATCGCAGGGGGTGAGTGTGACGTCACATTCTCTAGGAGCTCTCTCTGTAGGGCTTTACTGATGGCTTCCATATGCCTCGTAGTCTCCCTGGCAGCCAGTGTCTGTCTGCTTGAAGCCCAGCGTCAATGGTCTGACCTTAGGATGGTTTTTATCCGCAGGGATAAAAGGTTCTATCCCTGCCTTGGTAGACTGAGGCTGATGGAGTACGTGTCTGAAGTTCTATGGAATACACACTCAAAGCATGGAGAACCCAAGACACCGACACAGAGTACAAGGAGGTGGCTTTGTGAATCTGGGTTGAGCAGCATCGTCACTCCTCCCACATCTCCACAGCACCCCGGGCTCCTAGGACACATAGGTTCCTAGTAGTAATTTAGTGGTGGTGTAGCCATGGGGGTAGGAAGTGGATTCAAGGATGTATTTTATAATGAGACATATCACTCTAAACAGACCATCATTTTTAATCACTGAATTCCTTAAACAGTTTGACATTACACAGAACCCCAAGTGGAACCTGGTCCCCCTTGAATGAACAGTTTTGGCCTAGGATGGCCAAAGCAAACAGAGAACACACCACTAATACCCTGTATTCATGGTATGGTGAAATGCTGAGGACTGTGGGCTCCGTGCCAGACTGTTCGGTGTTAATGTCCTGGTTTTACTGCTAACTGGCTTAAATCTCTAACGTGTCTCATTCTCCTTATTTGTATAATGAGGATAATAAAAGTATCTAATCTACAAGGCTAGTTTTGAATAGTGCCTAGTTAACAATTAGTTCTTCATACATACCATTTATTAAGTAGTCTATCCCAGAGACTATGCCTTGGGTTGGGCTAGTTAAAGTTTCATTAGTTTATACTTCATCTTGGGGGGGGGGGGGTGTGGGAGAGAGAGAGAGAATGAGAGAGAGGGGCAATGAGATTCAGTAATTTAAATGACTATGAATATATTATCTGTTTTTATCTGTCTATTCTCTTCTCAAAACCAGAATTAGCTTAAAGTAAAAAAACACTTTCTGGCTTGATGGAAGTATAGAGCAGGATTAAATTACTAACTACTGTTAAACACAGTACTGGCATACAATTATTTAAAAAAATAGAAATAGTTCTCCATGCCCACTTATGAGTTAATTCTCATAAATAATCTCTGCCTGTCACTCGTGGGAAACACAGGCATAAGTCATTTGGTAAAAAAACATCCAAAGAGACCAAAATTAACAGTCAACTATCTCAATTACTGATAAGAACTTTTAGCTAAATGGGGCGGGAGAATTATGCTTACAAAAAGAAAAAAAAACTGTAAGAAAGTCCACTGATCTTAGTAAAAGCTTAATTTCTACTTCATTTAAATGCTACTCACTTAGTGGGCAAAGCAGCTGTCAAGTACAAACCATACCAGGAGATGAGCCAGGCACTTGTTACCCACTCCCATGGTAGATGCTACTGCGTCAGTGAGGTAGCATTCCTATCTGCCTGCTTTCCCTTCCTGGGTGTTTCTAATACTCTGTCTTGAAAACCCAGGGATTTTTGTTGTTCTTTTGTTTTTTTAAAGATGCATTTGTTTGATGTGTATGAGTGTTTTGCTCGCATGTATGTGAGTGTGTCATGTGTTATGGGTGGTTGTGAACTGCTATATGGCTGCTAGAAATCAAACTGGGGTCCTCTGCACCTGCAAGAACAAGTGCTTTAAACTACTGAGCCATCTCTCCAGCCCCGGAAAACCGAGGCTTGTGGCAGCCTACTTCTCTAAAGCCTCTGTGCCAGGGTCCAACCCCACGCTTGCTTTTATCACCCTTTAAAAAGAACTACAGGTCTTTCTTATCCTAGCACAAAACCCTTAAGCACCAATATTTTTAAAGTCCAGGCTTACCATGTACTTCCTGTAGAGAGGGTGTCCTGGTTTAGGACGAGGGGGTAGCACCGGATCTTGGTTTTTAAAGATTTGACTCTTGGCTTTTGAGAGTCCAGATACCAAGTGACTTTGTTTTTTCTGAAGATCCATATCAGAGGAGGATCGATTAAAAGGCAGATTTTTATTTGATGATTTGGTTGCAGAAAGTTTAGGGGGTGGTGGTCTCTCAGGGGCCCCTTTGGGGGGAGGCCTCCAAACTGGAATGACTTTTCCATGTACAGGCCTGAAAGGCAAGGGGGAGCCATGAGTCAGCATGCCCACACTCGCGCACACACACACGCGCACGTGCAAACACACAGACAGCCTGGCACAGGCACGAAGAGCTTTTCTGCTAGTGGGATACAGTTTACTGAAACCTGCAGGGTTTGCTATTTTTGAGCAAATGACTATTGCATTAAACATTGTATCAGAGGAAATGGTATGGTACCAAGTTCCGGCTTCCTCTTAGCTTGCACTGGAGATTCATTAGCTCAAGACAAACAGGCATTTACTGTCATGAACACGCCAATGCCCCAACTGCTCCTAAACCCACTGACTGTTGCAGGAAGCTAAAGTACTATCTCCCACAGTCTGAGACAAAAGCTTAGACAGGAGATGATATCAGGTGTATGTGCTTGGGTTGTTTGCATAATTGGAAAAGGAACATCAAAATCCCCTAATGGTCACATTATGCGTTACTATTAAAACTCTTAATTTGGATTAGCATAAAGTCCTAAAAACGGAATAGGACAGTTACTGGTTTGGAAACCTTTTTCCTAATCTCTAAATGGAAATAAACTTCAACATGGTGATACCTTCTGAAAGTGTGGCAGCCTTTGTCCAAATACCTCTAGAGCTCTGGGGCTAAACCAGCTCTGAGTTCCCTTCAGAGCTGCTGAGAAGCAGGCCTGCCTTTCCTAATAGAAGGGTGTTTATGAGCAAGGCTCCGCCAGAGGAACTGTTTTAGTTTGGAAAGCTGTTGTATTTATTTGGAAAAAGTATCAAAGACTCACTCATGTTTGTGCTCTGTAGGTTTTTGGATCTTGTTAAAAGAAGAAAAGATCAGAGAGTCCCATAACCTGCTGTCACAAGCAGACTTTGGGCTGGCAGCCTCACTCCAAGGCAAGATCTAAGGCCCACAGTCCTGCATACAGAAGACAGTGGACAAGAGCCAGTTCTCCACAGCATCCCTCCAACTTCCCACATTATACCTACCTTGGTGGCAACCTGGGGGGTCCTTGTATCAAGCCTCCTGATTCACTGGCTTGCTCCAGTTCCTACAAATGTCACAGAAAGCTTTTTAGTTGAGACTAACCCAAAACAAGAGGTTTGTTTTTGTTTGTTTGTTTGTTTGTTTTGGTTTTTTGAGACAGGGTTTCTCTGTGTAGTCCTGGCTGTCCTGGAACTCACTCTGTAGACCAGGCTGGCCTCAAACTCAGAAATCTGCCTGCCTCTGCCTCTCAAGTGCTGGGATTAAAGGCGTGCACCACCACCGCCTGGCAAAACAAGAGTTTGTAAGAGGAAGTGGGGGGTCAGCTTTTTGGGTGATTCTTCAAGTAGAAACTGTGAAGTTAGGGAGATTAGCTGAGAAGGACTTTCAGTATGATACATATACATACACATTACACAATACATATACACATATACATCATATACATATACACCCTTGCTGGCTTAGAACTATGTAGACCAGGCTGGCATTGAACTCGGAGAGATTCACCTGCCTCTGTGTCTAGAGTGTTGGGATTATAGGCATGGTCTACTGTGTCTAGTCATAAAGCAGTATTTTAAAAAAGGCTTTTTTATGTGTATGACTGTTTTGCCTACATGTATGTCTGTGCCAACATGTGTGCCTGGTGCCCTCAGAAGACAGAAGAGGGGGTTGGGTGCCCTAGATGGTGATTTTCTTCTTTCCTGCCAGTTTGTTTGCTTCAATTTTAATATATGACATTTCTTCATCTCGATTATGGAAGAAAACAAACAGTCATGAGTTTAAACCACAGAGAGTGCAGTGGATGGCTGCTTTGTTTTAGAGCAGATCTCATCTCCTTGCTGGATAGCTTCAAAACAAGCAGTGGGTTCTGAACTAGAGAAGTTGAAGACATTAAAAAGAACTCAAAGGAAGACACGTGAGGAGAGACAAAAGGGAAGGAGAGATGGGATGGTGGGATTTCTCCAGACTGCAGACAGTTGCATGGGTGGCCGAGGCCTTTGTGGGGAGTGTGTGAGTACAGAACAGGCGATCAGGGCTCTGCAGCCTAATGATGGACAAGAGGATTTGGAGGGGGAGGGGTTGATGGAGAGATTTCCTGGGGGTGGGGCTCAGCTGGTCCGTTTCATAGGTTTTCCTAGTCCAAGGACTGGGAAATCATTCCTCTGTTGAGTGAGAAACAGAAAAATCTCAAAGACCAAGCAGGCCTTTTTGTTCTTTTCTTTTGGTAAAGTCCTAACTAAATTTTTCTTTCTTTCTTTCTTTCTTTCTTTTTTTTTTTTTCCAGTTGAAATCTTGAAAGTATTTACTCCCAAGACCAACTTTCCCTTTTCCAGTCATTAAGACCCCAGCACACACCCAGGAAATACTGTCTCTAAGACTTTACAGGGAAAAATTTTCTAGCCCTCTAAAATTACTCTGCATTAACAGTTACTTAGATAGTGCTTAGGGATCTTTGAACAACTCCAAACTGTTTCATCCTCATAACAAATGAGTTAAGACTTCTTTTCACAATTTTAAAATTCATGCTATTTATAACATTTTCTTAAATACCAAGTGATTAATTGCCAATAACTATGATAATTTAAACACGTTTCGATGTCTTAAAAACCTCATTTTTTAAAAAACAAATTAAGCTTGCCCTTAAAACTTGGTTTCACTAATGAGTTCAGTTAATGTAGTGAAGCAAGCAGCCAGCTCATAAACCCTGCAATATTCCAGAATATAACCCATGCCTTATAAACACGTGGCTGCCTGTAATTCTTCCTGACAATATTGCTCTGATAAAATGCATGTCTTTCCTTGGCCACCTTTAAAATTAAAGCAAACAAACTTTAGCAGGCAAGGAGAACTTTTTTATTGATTTTCCTCAAAATTAGTTGTGGGTTATGCCTTAATAATTAAGGGAAATTTCAGTGGGAATATTAATGTAGAACTCTGATTTGCATATATATCTTGCATATTTGTATATATCTTATGGTGTACAACACATATTAGCTGAGGCTTTCTGGGCAGAGGCTCATCTTCTTTGTTTTCAACAAGGCTTTACTACAACTGAACTACAACCGTGTAGTTTTGTCGGATATTTAAAATATCTTTCTGATCTCTCACTTTCGACAAACTTTTAAGTTGGAACAAGAAAGGCATATCCTGGAAGACACTGCCATACGTGACACCTCCAATGGTGACAAAGTGGCCCCTATTGCTGCAGTTGTCTTAGTGTTTGCTCAGTTTGGGTTGGTGCCCAGGTTCTGCCAACAGTCCTCGGAGATTACTGACGAGGGTTTCTTTCTCTTTAGCATTCCACACACACTGTGAAGCCTTTCTGTATCCTAGTTTTTTCCTAGTTTTGAGATCCTGGAGTTCTGGTGTCTGAGATGCTGGCCACGTTCCCGGCAGAGGTCTTTTTCTGATCATAGCATTTCTATTTGCATCAGCTGCACTAGAATCAGACTGTAATTTTGGAACCTCCCCCCCCAATTTCTTTTTGAGAGGAGACCTTGAGGTATAGCATGGATAAGAGTGGAACTCATGGTCCTCCTGTCTCAGCTTCTCCAAGTACTAGGGTGACAGGTGATTGTCACAATATCCAGGGTGTGTATCATGGGTAAGCCTGTCACTTAAGTAATGGAAGTGAGGTTTGGCAACTGTAGCCCCCAGGGCTGATGAAAAGGTCCCTGGCACTCTCTCTGGGCAGGAGAAGCAGTAGGTGAGTTTTGTCCAGTGAAAAAGACAGTTGGGAAAGCCTGTGTATCCTCCGTCTGCAACACTGGGCTTCCCTCTCACTGCTAGACCTCATGGCCTCTAGTCTAAATAAATTCAGTAATTCAGTTCTCAAAACAAAACTTTTAGACATGTGTTTGACGTTAGTCTCTAGGAATCACACACAAACCACAGAGCTTATAATCTGTTTCCTCGTGCCCTTTCCTTCAGACTCATTGTGTCTATTGCGGTCTGCATGGATGAGCATACAGGAGGCCCTGACTCCCTGTGATGGGTACAGGGCAGGATTTCTTCCTGCTCACGTGAGGCTGGGATGTAGCTATGGAGCTCTCTGGGTAGCTTAGTTTATCAAAACTGTTTTCTTTTACATGTAGGTGTCACTCATGGACTGCGTGACACCGCAGGTGACAATCCCGGTGTTTCCATAGCGTGGTCAACCACAGAACCTGGCACAGCTCTCACTGGAGAGTGTGCGCCTGCTCAGCACAGCTTCCTTCAGGAGCCTTTGCAGGTCTCAACACCTACACTCCTCCATGCGAGTTTGCGATCACAGTACGGCAGGGGCCCCATGATCTGCTTTTGGGCTTTCTTTGCCCAGTTTTAATAAAAATTTATTATCAAGTACTTTGAAGATACAAATGATCACTAAATTTTAATTCATTCTACAGAAGAATCTCATTAACTTAGTATTGGCTAATTTAATTTAATGTCTTTTTCAAAGAAATTTCTCTTCACAAATGATCAGATGGGTTTGCCGTATGATGAGCACAGTTAATGCACAGGGCGAGGCTATTACAAAAATTGAACTGAATTGGTTTAAAGACTTTAAGAATTGATTTCTCTTGAAACAAGCCATAAAGATCGCCCACCAGGATGGAATTTTTAAAAATGCACATGGGAATAGTAAGCATTAAGGTTGAAATATAAAATCCATATATAAAAGGTCCTAGGTATGCTAACAAATGCATAGGAAAGTATTTTATTTCAATTAAAAGTTTTTCTTAAATTTCAAAATAAAAAATTCTTAGTTATTTTAAATTATTTTTTAAAATAAAAATAGATTTGAATGTTTTAAACAAAATCCGACAAATTGACTAATCCATTTCTCCAAATATTAAAGTTTTGGGGGAAGTTATAATAACTTCCTCATTATTATTATGGTATCATATAAAAGACAATGCCATTATATTGGCACAGGAGAAATTATTTTATAATGAAGTACAATGAATGAATCCAATCCTTCTATAGGGACTTGTAAAATAGTGAATATAACACTAAGTAAGCACATGAGGTTTAACAAATGGGTTCTAATAAGATATTTCTTAAAAATCTAGCCAATGGTAAGATAATTTAAACAGCAACTGAACACTCAGAAGTGGTTCGGAAATCTGTCTTAGGCCTAACAACCCCAAAGTATCACTTACTGGGTTCCTAGTTCTGTCAGAGTTACTGAGTCTTCCAGACACTGCACTGTAAGTATTTCCAACCGGCTTTTCAGCAGGGAGAGGAGGTGGGCTTTGTGATTCCTCGTGTAAACCTAGGGGGAAAGACAGAAGACAGAAGTCACCAGCAATGGCTGGTCTAGGATTCCATACAACGAACTGAATGTTTGGGCTCCCAAGGAAAATGGCAGGCAGGAGAGATCCTCACCTGGAACCAGACAGTTCAGTAATGAGAAAGAGCCTAAGCAGACCCCTGAGAAGTGAGTGAGCTAATACCATGCTACATGCTATAACAGGGGATAGCACCCGCTAAGAATGATGAGTCAGCTGTTAACTTAGGCACTTCAAACAAAATCACCGTCCCCGTGCCAGACCTGTCTGGTCTACTCATAGCTGCTCCTATGTGTGGCAATTTCGGTTTAAATCTTACTTACAGTAAAATACAGTCAGAATGTTTGCTCTTCAATTGTGCTAGCCACATTTCCAGCAGCCAGTTGCCACTGGGGGATAGAGGCTCCTACAGTGGCCAGCACGGATAAACTACTGCTGGAGAATATCATACAGACAATATGCTTCCTATGCTAGAGACACCAGAATTCAGAAAGCTCTGAGTGAGCTGGGTTAATTTACTAATGTCAGTAACTCTCAGGTTTGTTTGTTTGAACTGAAAGCCTGTGTACATTCCAGCAAGACATGGTCCTTAACAGGAGGAGCACCCAATCCTCCCCCACTCACAAATAATTAAATGTTTCTGATAATTTAGGTTAATGGCCATAATTACCCTCAATTACTGAAACAATATTTTTATATCCAAATCACACACGTAGCTCAGTAGTATTCCCAACTTAAAGAAAGAAGATAGAGATGATTAGATTTAATTATTGCCAGATAATTAAAATCTGTGTGCAGGGATACTTCTTGAGGGGAAGACTGTGACATATTGCAGGAGGCTAAAGCCACCTTTTACACTGTCTGGTGTAGCCACTGAAAGTACATGGGAATTCTCATTTGTTCAAATGAATACTTGCACTTTCTAGCTCCAGTGAAAAACTTCTAACATGAAGAAGATCTGTCAGGTTCCTGTTTTACCCACAGACAGGAAAATATTCTCGAAGGAAAAAAGAAATGCCCCCCAAGCTTGCTACTAGGAAAATAATGATTAAAGTGCTTGTTGTGAGAGGACACACAGAATCACTCAAAGTCAGTCAGTCACCTTCCTGAGACATCCTCCCACTGTGACAGGTTCTCAGCCTCACAAGGAGACAATCATGTTATTTAAGAGTTCACTGGAGCAGGAAGTCAGCTGGACCCTTACCTGCAGAAAGGGCACAAGGTGAACCTGTTATGGGTATGATGGGCTTCAGAGATATACAGTTCCCATTTTAATATAGACAGTGAAGGATCTGGCAAGGGCCTGAAGGAATGCAGGGGACCAGCTATAACCTGGGGAGGATGTCTTAGGTTCCAGGGGAAGGAGCTGCAGGTTCAAAGACTCTAAAGGACCTTGCACACAAGCTGTTCTTTTCTTCCCTGTCCATTCCAGATTCTTTAGACACCAGAAATCATGTTCTCTTTCCTCTGCTGCATTTATGCATTGTTTAAAAGCTCTATCAATGGGGGCTAGAGGAGGGCTAAGAGCACTGGCTCCTCTTCCAGAGGACCCAGGCTCACAGCACTCATGGAGGCTCACAACCGCCTCTCACTCCAACTCCAACTTATCTGAACTCTTGTTCTTTTTCCTGTGCACTGCATGCACGTGGTACAGAGACACACATGCTGGAAAAACCCACATTAAAAAAATAAATTATTTACAAATTATACTATCAGACCTCTGGAGAACTGACTTACGTTGGCCCCAGCGACTCTGGCTGTTTTGGAACTCAACTCTGATCCAGGCCCTGAACTCAAAGAGATTCACCTGCTTCTGTCTCCTGAGTGCTAGGATTAAAAGCATGTACCTGGTACCTGGCTAGTTGGTACCAACTAACCATCTTTAGAACTAACAAATCAGAAGACTCTGTCTCAGCTCAACAGTTACTTTCCTTCCAGGCATCTGGAACTTTAGAACCTGTCGGAGTCTTTCTGGTGACCATGTATCTAGTCCTCAGGGACAGTGGCGGGCAAAGCAGCTCTAGGTTCCCGGTTAACATTTTGTGTGTTGTCCTAACTCACTACAGGGAGACTGAAGTCTGTCCTGTGTGGTGTGACCTCACTAGAGAATTCCCGGAAGCTTATTTCTGGTTTCTATTGCATTATACCCCATTTGCCTTTCCCCTTGGTGGATTCTGTGTCATTTACTCTTACAGTAAAAAATCGTAACCATGACTGTTGAGTCCTGAGAGGAGTCCTAATGATTCATCGACTTGGCGGTGATCCTGGGGACACTGGCATTAGAGCAAATTTAAGAACAGAAGTTGTGAACTGAGGGTATAACTCATGTAAACCATGAGAGAGGACTGGATTCCAGCCTTCACAAGAACCCACATGAGGTTTCTATAATATTGATCTTTGTATTTTACTATGCCTGTAAAATCCAGAATATGGCTACAAGATAACAGTAAATGGGTGAGCCATCCCATGAGCTACAATGTTACTCCTTTCTCTACTATATTACACCAACAAAAGCCATTATGTCACCATTTTCCTAATCAACACTACCATATAACCTTCAAAGAATCAAGACTTGCCAGAAATTGAGGTGTTGGCTTTTCTCCTCATTTTTCACAGCAACTCTGTTCAATCTCAGCTACTGGCTGAGTGTTATCAATTAATAACAAAACCATTGAGAGACTAAAACCGTTATGATGCTTCTTGAAGGTGTCTTAGAGAAAAGCCAGTCCCCTAAGGTCAAGTGTATTCTCCTATACACTCTTGGGGCACTCCAGCCCTGGACACATGCCTGTGTTAGGAGGAATCAGCAGGACCTCTTGTCAGACAAAAGCAAAGGCATCTCTGGGCCAGGCGAAAGCTCTGCAGGCATAAATGAAACCAGAGGCCCCTGGAAAGCTGAGTGATGATTCCCAGCAATGCCAGGAACTGCTCCAGAACTCACAGATTTTCTTTTCTTTCTTAGTGTCTCTTGTAGCTTAGACTGGACTTAAAACTCACTGTGTAGCCGGGCGGTGGTGGCACATGCCTTTAATCCCAGCACTTGGGAGGCAGAGGCAGGCGGATTTCTGAGTTCCAGGCCAGCCTGGTCTACAGAGTGAGTTCCAGGACAGCCAGGGCTACACAGAGAAACCCTGTCTTGAAAAACAAAAAAAAACCCCTTACTGTGTAGCCAGGGGTGACCTTGAACTCCTGATCCTCTAGCCATAACTTTCTGAGTGCTAAAATTACAGGTGTCCTTCATCTCTCCCTGTTTTATACACTTCCTGGAACTGAACCCAGGACTTCCAGCATGCTAGGCAATCAGTCTACCAACAGAGTCACATCCCCAGCCCTGCATATCAAATTTTTGAGGTACAATTAAAACTGATATAAAATTTCATTTACTGCATGTTTAAAAGAATCAACTAAGGATGTACACAAAAATCTAGGGCTATACAAATTTTAAGATGATATTTATTTTGCAATTTAGTCATTCTAAGAAGTATAATTGTTAGATATTTCTAAAGCTTTGGACAATTCACACATACGAAGACTGAGCTGACTGGAACAGTACACCCCTGACACACATATATAACTTCATTTGCTATTCGCTTCACCTCTTTCCTACCATCTTTACCAGAGGCACTGATTCAGGATACTATGATTGTTCCCAGATTCACAGTCTCTTACTCTCTTTGCTAAAATCAACCTTAAAGAAAGACAGAACACACATTCTTGGTGATAATTCTCCAAAGAATTGGGAAAGAACACCTTGCTCCAGGATGTCCATGACCGTGAATAGCAAACAGCAGGTTATGTGTAATTTCCAAAGCAGACATTGATAAGTTAATTCAGATTTCTCCTAGGCTCTTGGAGGAGTAAATTAGAACACAGAAGAGCTTACATTTTCCTGGTTTGGCTGGGATTCTTATTACAGTAGGCTTCCTGGTGGGCGCCGGCTGCCCTGCTCTTTCTTTTGTTGCTTCTGGTTTTGTGGGGAGCTGAAAGGGATCTAATGAAAAACATAGTTTATTTTGCATGTTTTAGTTAACACAGATTCAAACAAAAAAGCCTCATTCATAATTTAAGAGTCATATTTCTCATGCCCCAGGGAAAACTATTCATGGATAAACAAAATCTCAGTTTGCAGAGACAAAAACAAAGTTGGAGCTCATAAAAGAAAATAATTTAGTGCCCCGTAAATAATTTACATGGCTTTCTTCCTCTCTTATGAGAGAGAGATCCAGGACAATCCTGAATTATGTAGAAGCTAGCTTTCAGGGGAGTGTAATCATTTCATAAACGTCTGCCTGCAAATGAGGGGCAACTGCAACAAGCAATCTTTCCAAACAGCAACTCCCTGGGCCCCTAGGAGGGCTCGCCTCTGCGCATCCCAGTGCAAGGCTGCCATACACGCCCACGGGCTCACCAGCAGCCTCCTCCTCCCCTCACATGACCTGACACTGGGAAGGGTCCAGCTGCCTCAGATTCAGTTTAGTGATTCTACACTTCCATAAAGTGAAAGTAAAAAGGGCTTTATTCCAAAAATAAAACATCTCCCTTCAAATAGCTAACTCTGGGGCAAAGATACACGACTTAGCATTTCTCCATCTTCATTAATTTTAAGTAAATCAGATATGCCTAGGGTAAGCATTTTAAATCAAAACAACTATAAACCCATTTTTTTAAACAGAAAGAAATGAACTTTAATGTAAAAAAATGTTTTCATTAGTTTAGAAATATGTCTATAAAAATGTTTGCATGTAGGCCTGGAGAGATGGCTTAGCACTTGTTAGTACTTGTTGCTCTTGCAGAGAATCTGAGTTTGGTTTCTGGCATCCATATCAGGCCTGTGACTCCAATCCAGGAGATCCATTGTCTTTTTTGGCATCCATTGATTCCAGGCACATAGGTGATACATAAATACACATGGAGGCACATCCCCCATATAAATAACATTTAAAAATGTTTGTAAGCATGGAATATGCTTGTGTGTGTGTGTGTTGGCTCACATGCATGTGCACGTTACATGATACAGGGGTCAGAAGAGGATGCCTGGTAACCTGCTGTATCACTCTTACCCCTTGGAGGCAGGCTATTTTATCAGATCTGAAGCTGGCCTCTTCTTTGGCTAGGCTGATTGGCCAGTGAGCTCCAGTGGTCTATCTTTACTCCATTTTAAGCTGGGATTGCAGATGCACAGGCGCATACTTGGACTCTCTCTCTGGATGCTGTGGATCCAAATCCAGGCCCTCCTGTTTGTGCAGCGAGCACTCATACCCACTGGACCACCTCCCCAGCTCCTATAGATTTCCTTTTAAATAATGGGAACCCAAAGCTTGGGAAATAGGTCAGTTGGTAAAAAGGCTTGTCATGCAAACATGGGGACCTCGTTTAATTCCTAGAATTCATGCAAAAAGCTTTGTGTACTGAGGAAGCAGTGACAAGAGGGTCCTTGGGGTTGGCTGTCAAGCTAATACAGAAGAAAGGGGGAGCGCTGGCTTCAGTGAGATACCCCATTTAAGGAAAAAAGGGGGAGAGCAGCAGAGGAAGACACTTGATATTAGCCTTTGGACTCTGCATGCACACAAGTGTGTGCACCACACAGACACAGACCTCTCTTCCCACAAAAATAATTAAAAGGAAAAAAAAGAAGAAGAAAGATGGAAGACCTGAAAATAAACGGAATAGTAAAAAGAAAATGGTGTGTTCTCTAGCATCTTCCCTTTCTGTTCATCTCTCCTTCCCCTGCCTCTGTGCTGCCCCCTTGGCCTGCTGGAACCTAGGACTGTCAGCCTTCCTTACCCTCTACGTGCTGCAGAAGCTTGGCCTTCCTTCTAACCACCCTTAACCCTCATCAACCCCCTCAGTGGTTACATCCCATTTTCCAGTATCTCTCGCAGGGATCTGTTTCTGCTGGAAAAGGACTAGTTAAAATAATCAAGGCTAATCAAGTTCAGTGTAGTCAACCTTTCATGTGGTATTTCTTCTGTAATTGCTGCCTCTGGCATCTCTAATATGTTTGTTACTGGTATAGTATTTTGGCCAACAACCTTTGCTGGAGGGAGAAGAAAATGTTGAGCCTGAAATTGAATTCTGCAACACTATGATACCTATACATTCTCACATGCAGAGTAGGCGTGTGCAGGGTGATGGCTCGGGGTGGGTGGTGGGTAGAGAAAAGCTTGTCAAGAGGTACTGAGAGGCTGGCACAGGAACATCCAGCTTGCAGGGGAGGCCAGCCACAGGAAACCCTGCCCCTAACCCTGCACTCTCTAGAAGGCATATCTCAACAATCCTGTCAGAGGGTCAGTCACTTTGGTTTAAGCTCAAGGATTAAACACAAGAAGAGATGCTACAGTTTATATGCAAAGTGCTCTCAGCGTCCCAGATGCCCACTCCTACCCTCTTTCTTCCTCTTAGTTTTCCTGTCACTAACTCCTTTTAAATAACTGACTCGGTCACCTGTAATTATTCTGCTATGCACGCCCTGGTGAAAAAGTGTGACACTGTTGCAGATTGGCAGGCCCCATGTGCTGAGGGGCCCCAGCTGTGCTTACTGAGTCACTGAGGCCATCTGCATGTTGTGTTGGGCTGAGATTCATGTGACACCAAAAGAGGACAAACAGCACCATTCCAAATCACTGAGAAGGAAGGGGGATCAAAGGCTTGGTCTTTATCTCCATGATGGTGGAGCCCATGGCCTGTGCAGGACAGTCAGGACAGTCACATCCCCTCTAAATGAGCCACGCCCTCAACCGCTGAAGTTGACTTTTTCCCTGAATGTGGGCAACATACAAAGCAAGCATGGTACCTCCCTTTGTGTTTGTGGACTCAGACACAGCCCAGAAGGTCACATCACCACATCACTGGTATATGTTTTTAAAGGGCTAAAGTTCGTGACCTTTGGTCCTGGGCTTTTTTTTTTTTTGGTTTTTGACACAGGGTTTCTCTGTGTAGCCCTGGCTGTCCTGGAACTCACTCTGTAAACCAGGCTAGCCTTGAACTCAGAAATCCGCCTGCCTCTGCCTCTGCCTCCCAAGTGCTGGGATTAAAGGTGTGCACCATCACTGCCCAGCTCCTGGGCCTTATTTTTAGAAAATTACTCTAGGAACAAAAAATACTGGAAGTAAATATTTCTGGGAGTATATGTTATAGAATCTCTTTCTTTCTCTCTCTCTCTCTCTCTTTCTTTCTTTCTTTCTTTTTTTCTTTCTTTCTTTCTTTCTTTCCTGTCTTTTATTTTTTAGAAACAAAAGCAAAATACAGGGACAACAACAGGGGAAATCTTGAGTATTCAACTCCAAAATACTTTCATTTTATTATTGAAAACAAAACAAAAAAACAAAACTGGGCAGTGGTGGCACACGCCTTTAATCCCAACACTTTGGAGGCAGAGGCAGGTAAATATCTGAGTTCAAATCTAGCCAGGGATACATAGAGAAACCTTGTTTCAAAAAACCAAAACTAAAACCAAAAAAAAGGGGAGGGGAAGAAAAAATAGATAAAAATAGATGGCAAATATATATATATATATATATATATATATATATATATATATATATTAAGAAATATATATATATTAAGAAAAACCTTCCCGCCTGCCCCAAGAATGTTTTTTCAATGGTTTCAAAAATGACTATAGTTTTAAAGGTAGGGATATTAGATACAAAGAAACAATAGATTGGACTATTATCCTGAAGAGAGGTTGTCAATAAATCTCATTGCTTTTCCAAGGCAACAATAATATTAATCAACAAAAATAAGCTATAAAAATAAAAACTGCTTTGGTGACCTTGGGGAGTGCAGATACATACATATTACTCATACACACAATAAGCAAACAGAATCTTAAAAAAAGGAAAGAAAAAATGATTGGGATGGACACGGGGGTCTATTATGATTCCAGAAGCTGTGAGGTAAAGGCAGGGGGATGGCAAGTTTGATGGCAAACTGAGCTACAGAGTGATAAAATCCTGACTGGAAGAAAGAAGAAAAAGTAAGAAAGGAGAAACAAGTAAAAAGGTAGCACTTACACAATTTAAATGACTAAACACAAAATGAAAACCAGGCCTCCTTCCATCCATCTTCTCAGAGTCCTTCTAGATACATCACTTAAGACAACACAATCAGTAACTAAAATACCAGGAATACCATTCTTCATCTTTTTGAATTATTTTGAGACAGGGTCTATGTATCCTGGGCAGTGATACATAGTGATACATAGTTTGATGTACAGTGATACATCTTATGTATCAAGCTCACTAAGTAGCTGAGGATAACCTTGAGCTTCTGAGCCTCCTGGTCCTCACTGAGTGCTGGAATTACAGGCATGTGCCACCACATCAGGTTTACACAGTACTGTAGGTTAAACTCGGAGCTTTATGTATCTTAGATAAAAACTCTACCAACTAAGATACCTCCCTAGTCCCTGAACCTTGCACTTTTAAAAAATGATTAAATATATGGAGGCTAGGAAATAATAGGTTTGTTTGGTGTCTAGGTACTACATGATACTCCACTGTATTGCATCATACCATAATTCATTTAAGCTGCCCATTGAAACCTATTTCCAATATTCTTTGTAGGTGTACATAATCTGCATAGACTGGAGATGAGAATGACTGCCATAGGTTCATTATGTTTGAATATTTGATCCTCAGCTGGTGCAACTGTTTGGGAAGGATTGGGGGTGTGGCCTTGTTGAAGAAGGCGTGTCACTTGGGGCAGGCTTTAAGGTTTCAAAAGAGCCATTCCTAGTATGTGTGTCTCTCTCTGCCTCCTACTTTCAGATTAAGATGTGAGCTCTCAGCTACTGCTCCAGCACCAAGCCTGGCTGCTGCCTACCTTCCTGTCTGCCACCATGATCTGCTCCAGCACCAAGCCTGGCTGCTGCCTGCCTTCCTGTCTGCCACCATGATCGTCATGGACCCTAACCCTCCAAAACCATGAGACCCAGATAAATTCCTTCTTCTGTAAGTTGCCTTGATCATAGTGTTTTGTCACAGCAACAGAACAGTAACTAAGACATAGGTGCATTATCTCCAAATGTTCTTTAGAACAAGGTCTTCATCTAGAGCCCAGGAGTGGTCTTGACATGTTGTAAGATGTACCTCAAACTGTTCATGGATGAATTAATGGACACCCTTTGAAAGGAGATTAAGATGCACAGGCTGCATCAGGTTCTCAGAATCTGGTGGTCTATAGGTGGTTAATCACCTCCTGGAGATAATTCTATCAGAGACTGCTCATGCATCACAAGACAAACACTCTGTCCAAATCTAGGGAAGTCAATGGCATTTTTCTGCATTCTCATTTGCCGTGTTCACTCTGTCTTCTTTCTGGTTTCTCATTTCAACACCAATTACTCTACACATGTCGCCAAACAAGTAGGCTTCTTTATACCAAGGCATGGCCTTCATTACTGGGCTGATAAAAACACTGGTGATTTCTTCCCTCCATTAGCTGTCTGTAATAATATGCTTTTCAATGTAATTAGTTTCCCCATCTCTAGCTTGCTTTTCTGTCATTTCTCTCTCCAGAGTTCTGTTAATAGCAGAGATTGGTCACTAAACCATTAATCCGGTCTGTGTAATGGAGCTGACAGTAGAAGCATTTGGCTTTTTTTTTTTTTTTTTTGACAACTAGGTATGATTTGTAAGGGTTAGAAGTGGAATTGCTAATACTTCTTGGCTTTATTACATTAACCTGGAAGGCATTCTACCTATGAAATGAATCCAGTATTAAATTGTCTGTTTTATGAGTTTTCCTTTAATAATTCTCCTAATCTTTACAATGTTTCCACAGTGTCAGTATTTTCTGATCCCTATTTCCTGAGATTAATATGGCAACTTCATTTTATGAATGCTTTATTAGTTCCTCATTATTTTTGAGGGAAGATAAAGAGGCCCAAAGACAGACTTCTGAGTTTTCTTCTGCGTTTCTCCCCCTAGTTCTGGCTGATGCCTGGACCATTCAGGCAAGGGTTCACATTTATTTACTTATAATGACAATGCCACCGAAATACCAGGAAAACCTCACAGAATCCTCAGTCAAAAAACAAACAAAAAAATCCATCAGTACTGAGGGCTGAGGTGATTCTGAAGGTCTCTGGAGGGTAACAAGCATATGGAGTCATAAGGCCGGTGCCAGTGTGCACTCTGGGAAAATCCCTAGAGCGGCTGTGGCTCAGGAGATGATGAACGGCTTGAAAGAGCTTAGAAGGAGGCGGCAGTAATCCAGAACAAAGGCTGAAACTGGGGCAGTGTATAGGAATGGGAGGAGTGAGGCAGTTCTGAGGATGGGTCACAAAGTAAAGCAAGCAGTGGTGATTTAACAGATGTGAAGTTATCACTGCCTCCCAGTCTGCAATGGTGGCAGCGCTCTCCTATGCAATCACAGTGGCCCGGTACTCTCCCCCACCAGGGGGATCACTATGGTGCTTTATGTGAGATAAGAAAAGTACTGCCTAGTTGAAGGAAGTGCTAAAAGGCACACAGCAATTGTGAGAGATGGCTCTACTCATAATCCAAATAGCTAGATATTCTGTGATACAGCGAGAAGACTCAGGGATAGCCTCTCTGTCTCTCTAGGAAAGACTGTGTGAGGTTGTCACCAAGTGAGGTGCGAAATATAGGGGGGCAGGTTTACAAATAGATAAGCACGGGGCTCCCTATGACTCCACAGTCAAGAGCAATGGTTAAAGTCAGGCATACAAATGATACATCTTGCCAAGAGAGAACCCTGATGATTAAATAAATGCTGGGCAATGAAGAGGTAGAAATCAAGATGCAGAAAAGGCCGAGTGTGAGCTTGGCACTGCAGCCAAGCCGAGTGTGAGGCCGAGGTGTGACATTGTAGCAACGTCAAGTGCTTTCTATTCAGCTTCCTCTTTGAAGATGTCTGTCATGATCTGCTTTATAATATAGAAGAAATGTTCAGCATTTTTAACCACGTTTCCATCCCCACAGAACCTAGGAGGTTCTAAAAAGACAACCTCTGTTTGGTTTATATCGTTTTCCCATCCTGCCCTTCTCTGGAACTTGAAACATCAAAAGGTTTAGATAAAAAGACATTAGCAACACCTTAAAATAGTCTATAAGGTTTTTTTTTATTTAGGGAGTCCTGAAAATGCTGGGTAGCTAACAATTTGAAAAACAGGACTTAAAATAAAAAGATTGTATCTGGGGGCTGGGAATGTAGATAAGTTGGTAGCATGATGAATGAAGCCTTGGGCTTGACCCCCAAGGATGCCAAATCAAAGTGGACATGCACACAGACACAGACACACACACACACACACACACACTCAATACACACACATGCACACATACTGAAACACGCTCACACATAATCACACAAACATACTCATACCTACCCACACATACATATACACTCTCACACACACAAACACATGCCCACACATACACACACACAAACACACACAAACATATACACAAACACACATACTTACACAAACATTCACATACACACATACACAAACACACACACATATACACAAACACACATACTCACACACACACACACACACACACACACACACACACAAACACACACTCACACACACACCACTTGAGAGCCTTGGTTGGGAAAACAGTTTTATGACATGAGGCACTGATAGTCTCTCAGTCTGTTTACTTCATTTGCAATGTGAGGCCATTGATGCCACACAGAGGGCTGTCTTAAGTCAAATTAGTTTGAGTTGAAATAAAAATAGCATCCATCACAGTGTACAGACCATCAGCAGAAGCTCAATATAGCCTAATGCTCTCCTTCTGCCTTTTGTGGATAAGAGATGTATCTTTTTGCTTTATATTCTATAGCCAGCTATAATGTTGTGTGCATAATAAACATTTAACAAATATGTCTGCTACCATGTACAAGACACATGGTATTCAGATTTTTTGTTTCTTTGAGACAAGTCTCAGATGTAGCCCAGGTTGTCCTTAAACTTGGGATTTTCCTAACTCAGCCTCGAGTGCTGAACTATCTTGCTTAGCCACACTTTGGCTTTGAAACTGTGTGTATTCTGCACCATTCTAAGGGATGCTTAATATTTTAAGATAACAGTTAAAATCTGGAAAATACTATCAAGTTTATATACCCACAAATTTCATCCAAATAAGTAAACAATAGTAAAAGAAATTTTTCCATAGAAACACAGATCAGCTTGGTTTGACAGATCAAAGATAAACTTTATGTTAGCAACAGATAAGATTTGCTATCTGAACAGTGTGAAGAAAACATTCTCTCCGCCTTTGGGTATTTTAATTATCTTGATCTTGGCAGTACCCTTACAATTTTTGAGTTTTAGTTACAGAAATTTGCATTGCCAAGATATTCTGTGAGGATTATGGGAAAGAATCTTGCAGTATGTGTGTCCTGGCTCTGGGCATCACTTTTCCAGGATTCCTGCTTGGGCTCCTGGCTCTCAGCTAGGACCCCTGTGGGGTCAGCAAATGATTCTCCATTTGTGAAGCTTGCATTTCATCCTCCTAAAGCTGTGTTCCCAGAGCCTTTCAAGTGAGGCCTGAACTTCAAACTGCTAATTCAGGAAGCCAGCAAAAAAACTGGCCCCCAGTCCCCGTCTGTTTATGTCTGGCTGCTATAATAAAATCGATGTGTTCTAGTGTGGGGAGCCGACAGAAGGCGGCTATCATCCTTTCAACCATCTTGAGCCATATACCCTGATAAGAGACGTGATTACAATAGCCTACAACAGCTGAGCACACTCTGATAACATCTTGCTTTAGATATTCAGGATTTTCCCTTGGGTGTGTGAGAGTTAAAGGTGTGTGACTTACGGGCATGACTTAGAGATCTGATTTAGAGACAAGACCCAAGGGCATGATTAAAGGCATGACTTAGAGGCGTGGCTTAGAAGTGAGACTTATAAAAGACGAGAGGCAGACAGAAGAGAGGAATAGAGAATCAGACACTTCAGAGAGTATAACTTGGAACTAGGAATTAGGTTAGAGAGTACAACTTGGAGGAGCAACAGATTACTTGACATTAGGTAGAAGACACTTGGCTCTAGGCAGTACAACTTGGAGTACAACTTGGAAGTTGGAATTACGCAGAGGTATTAGGCACTCAGCACTTGGAAGAAGAAACTTGGAACTTGGAGGCACTAGGGACTAGGAACTAGGGACTAGAAACTCAAGACTTGGGACTTAGACTAAGAAGAGAGACTGAAGAATAAATGGGATTGAATCACACTCTGGTCTCCATTCTTCACGTCCGTCCTCATTCTCTCTCTTGCTGAACCCTGACCCGCAGACTGGAGCAACTTGGGGCAGTGCAGGCTCTAACAGTTTAACCCCCAAGGCTTTTTGGCAGTGCGGGTTCCAACACTGACAGAACGGTCGGAGACATTTTGGCCCCCAAACGTGGGGTAGTGCAATTCTCAACATTTCTGGCCCCCAAGTGTGGGGCAGCTCGGGCGGCAACATTCTAGTATCTCTTTCACTGGTCTCCACCATCCACTCCGTGTTCTTCCTTTCCTGTCTTTATAAGCATGTATCCCATGTCTCTTATTTTTGTTTATACCATCTTGAAACATGTGCACATACCTCTATACATATATACGTACTGAGTACCAAAACAGCGAGTGAAACTAAAGACACCATTATGAGCTCAGGATCCTTCCACTTCAAACTTTTACTCACCTAGAACCGTCTCACAACTAACGGGTTCTTCAGCTGAGCACCCCGCGGTGGGCAATACGTCATCGTCAAAGCTGATGAGGTCGATGTCCCCTAGGGCTTTGCTCTGTGGAGCTGGAGCTGAGGGGTTGGATGGCAGCCCTTCTCCAAGTGACCTGAACGCTTTGGCTTGTGACGCTACTGAGAGTCGGGGAGGAACAGAAACTAGTTTCGGTGGAACCGAAGGGTACGGCGGGGCATCTGGGGAGGCTGATTTCTTCGGCAGCAAAGGCCGGGGAGCAGGAGTTGGGATTTTCTTCCCCGCATCAGGGCTCTCAACCATGGATCTTCCTCCAGAAGTCTCATGGTTCACGCTTCGTGTAAGGCCAGGAGTTGGTTTCTTTGGCAATTCAGGTTTGGTTACTGGGATGATTCCGGCTTCTGGTGGCGATGAGTATGGGATGAGCCCTTCTCTGGCAGTCACCTTGAGCCTGTTTTCGGCCCACGAGTCCCATTCTCCAGAAGCTCTGTTAGCAGCTGGCTTGGGCGCCACCAAGGGTTTCCCTGAGGAAACAGCAGGCTTCGGGGGAATCGTTCGAGGAATAATCTCGGGTTTCTTGTGCAGTCCTGGGATTTCTGTGTTTGTCTGACCCTCAAATGCCTTGATCCTGGAAACAATGGTATTTTGGCTTTGTTCTGTGTTCATAATGTTCATCACTGCCTGGCTATCTAAATTACAGGTGCTGTCCAGCAGACACTGGGGTGGCCAGTCTTCTCTGGGGGTCACTGGGCTTTTCGGGATGTTTTTTTCTTTACTGTTAGCATCCCTAGCTACTGGTCTGAGGTTGCCTTTTGACCTTGGTCTTGGCACCGGACATCTTGTAGCACTGGGGTTTTCAGGACAATTTTGCTCTTCACAAATATCGAAGACTATTAAAGGTGCCACACCTGGGGGGAGATTACCAGCTGAGGCTGCTGGTGAGGGCTGGAGAGGCTTGAGAGGCGCCTGTAGTGCTGACAGGAGCAAAGGAACAGGGCAAAGTTACGGTGTTAGCATTTGAAAAGCAAAAACTTAACAGGAGCTATACAGATTTAAAAATATACAGATAGGCCACCAAGAGATTTGGTTTCCACTAGGAACTGTTCGAAGTCAGCTTACAGGACGGTACAACTTAAAATGCAGTCATTGTATATTTTAAAATACCATTAGACTCCTGGCTCTCATTAGACATCACACAAACCTGGTTGTCAAAACTCAACAACTTTAATGTTTACTTTCCAAGGCAAGTCGCTCTCATCTCTGTTGACTGAATATGAAATACTTTAAAGAAGCCCAGAGAATAGTCACCCTTGGTATCTTACCAAGATGAACTTACTAAATACCTTTATTTATTGAGAAATGTTTATTTTCTATATCTATTATTACTGAGAAAATCCTTCTCAATAGAAACAAAGGGGCCCTGCACTAATGCACACTGCGAGTTGAACAGAGGGTGTTTTTGTGAGATGGATGAGAGACTGGGTTAAAGCCCTCAAGAAAGATCTATTATAGCAATCACTGCTCATCCAAATTAAGAAAGCACCCAGTGATCACAAAGCCTAGGAAGCAAAATTCAATAAATTATGCACGACTTGCAAATTATTTTAAAGGCAGGAGGCCGGGCTGATTGCGGCCCTAGAACTAGGTCAGAAATAGGGAAGACAGAGTACTTGCATTACTTGGAGGTGGATCGCTGTCTATTTCTTCTGGAAAGTCAGTCTGCGTTGCAGAAGTAATAGTCCTCCTTGGAGTGGCAGCAGCATTATTGTTATTTGTGGAGTTAACCTGGACTTGGTTTATTTCTTTTATCACTTGTTCATAGGAGGGCGGGAGCTGGGAAGCAAAGAATGAAAATTTCGTATGTCTATGGGCAGTAACAGGCAAGGTGCCTACAGCCTCTCTGTGAAAATCTTTGAATGTAATTTGAAAGAAAGAAAATGCAGGTGTTTACGCACCTCAGCAGGAACCAAGTCTTGGGGCCTCCAAGGGCCTGCTACAGGCGTGGAGGGAAATCCCAGTCCTGGTGGTGGAGCTCCTGGAAACCACGAGGCCGGCCTCAGTGGCTCTGCTGCCACGATGGTGATCTCTGGGCGCCTGGAAGATGGAGCCTCAGTAAGGTTCTCAGGTAGGACACAAGTTAGCATCATGTATCAGTGTTTAAGAGACTCACGGGGGCAACCACTTCTTTTAAAGAAGCATCAAAGCATTAAAGGTCTCAGAATGGCCTTTGTGGTCCTGGTGGCTGCACAGAATCGCCAGGAAGGTTTCAAGGGAGCGAATGACCATCATCCTCCATGAACCTTGAATGCTGGAGAATTGGGCCCCCGGGTGCTTAACTCTGCTGTGGCTGACAGGACAGGGCTAATCAAGGCCTCTCAGCTTTATTCCATAGCTCTGCTGCTGGCTAGCAGATAGCGCAAATATGTGGCTTAAAGTAGAAAAACACAGTGGCCAGTGGACTTGTGTGGTTTTCTGTGATGAGGAAGTATATACAGAATGGACGTCACCATGTGACAAATAACACTGTTCTCACTCCATCTCTGTCCCAACTTGAAGCTACCCTTTTTGTTTGTTTGTTTGTTTTGTTTTCCAGACAGGGTTTCTCTGTGTAGCCCTGGCTGTCCTGGAAATCATTCTGTAGACCAGGCTGGCTTCGAACTCAGAAATCTGCCTGCCTCTGCCTCCCAAGTGCTGGGGAAGCTACCTTTAAAATGCTTTAAATGTATTTGTTCACGGAGAATTTGGTGTGTATGTGTATACACACTCTAGTCAGTTTTGTATTTTGTACATGACTTGATTCATCTGGAAGATTTGCGTCATAGTGACTCAGAAAAACCTTCCTTTCTTAGTCTGAGTCTGCATTTTTGTTTGTTTGTTTGTTCAAGACAGGGTCTTATATGTAGCTCCAGCTGCCCTGGAACTCACTATGTAGAGTAGGCTGGCCTCGAACTCACAGAGAGCTACCTGCCTCTGACTCTGGAGTGTTGGGATTAAAGAGGACCACCACTACATCTGGATTCTGAGTCTACATTTTTATGTTTAATTTTCAACTTGCTTTTCTAGCAAACTCCACCTATGTGACCCTGGGTAAGTTAGTCAGCTTTTCTGAACTTTGGTTTCATATCTAACAGACAGGAATAATATTTGTTTTGTCTTCTCTATGAAAATAGAAAATACGCTGTTATCAAAATTGTGTACATATACACATTCTCCTGCTAGCTTATGAAGTATGGTAAACTTGTCACTAATTAAGTTTGAACCGCATTCCCTAAAACCCCCACTGACAGCCTTTTGTAACTCAGTAAGCGTTGGCAGTAACTGCTGAGCACCAGAATTACACATTAAGCCTGTGACAAGCTGTGAGGTGGGTGTGGCCAGCACCAGTTTACAGAGAGGGGGATGGAAGCTAAGGAGGGGCGGTGGCTTGTCCAAGGCCGTGTGGTAGGAAAGTACAGAGGTCAGGATTTGAACATCATTCTGTCTCAGCCTAATCCTTTTTCTTCTGGGATAAGTGGCTCACACCTGCAATCCCAGCACTTAGAAGCTGAAGCAGGAGGACTGAAACAAGGACTTCATAATAAGCTCCAGGCTAGCCTGGGCTACTGAGTGAGACTTGTCAAGTCTCTCCAGTGCCCCAAACAGTCCCTATTCTTCATTATTCTCTCTCTTTTTTTAATTATTTATTTTTATTTGTGTTCACTGGTGTTTTGACTGCATGTATGTCTGTGTTAGGGTGGTGGAGCCTCTGGAACAGGAGTTACAGATAGTTGTGAGCTGCCACATGGGTGCTGGGAATTGAACCCAGATCCTCAGTGCTCTTAAACACTGAGCCATCTCTCCAGCCCCTCTTCATTATTCTCTACTGTACTTTAGAAAAGTTTAAAGCAGGAATGATGACTCACAAAGCTTGATCCATTCCTTTATCCACCTGTCCACTCTTCTATTTGTCTATCTACCTTTGTCCATCCATCCATCCATCCATCCATCCACCCACCCATCCATCTATCCATCCACCCACCCACCCACCCATCCACCCATCCACCCACCCATCCACCCATCCACCCATCCATCCATCCATCCATCCATTTACTTTTCTTTCACCACTTTGTCTTTCTTTCTCTAATATATATGTACACATATAATACATATATATGTATATATGCAATATATACATTATATTAGTTTTTTAAGACAGGATTTCTCTGCCTGTCCTGAAACTTGTTCTGTAGACCAGGTTGGCCTTGAACTCACAGAGATCCAGCTGCCTCTGCCTCCCGAGAGCTGGGCTTAAAGGTGTGTGCCACCACCACTTGGCTTTATCACGCTCTTTCGAACTCACCCTCTACCATATATTCATCTGTATAGCCATCCAGCCTGTCTCTTCTCTTATTCTTTACTATTATTATACACCCTGCCCCTCATCCATATATCTGGGCAACAGTTGTTAAGTACTTATAAGGAAAAATCATCTCTATACATCATTATAATAAAGTTTTACATGCAATAGTTGATTAATAATTACTTTAACACTGAATTCAGCAAATACAAAAGAATCTTTTAAGGTCTGTGTCATCCCGCTCAAGCAAAACCTTCATTTCCCAAACACATATATGAATTCAGAGATGTGCTGATGAGGCAGAACTCAGCACAGCACTGCTTATGAAGGTAAAATAATCTGCCAATTGATGATACTTTACACTATCAGAGTATACCCTCAATTATAAGTATAACCATACCTCCTATCCCGATGAAGTTCACTTTGAATACAGGTCCGAGAAGCTATGAGAAAAAAATAAACTAGTGTAGCACCATATAAGTAGATTCAAAAAAGATTCAGTTTCTATACAGCATATAATTAGAAAGAAGTTAATTTATACAGGACACATATAGAAGATATAACTTTTAATACTGCTAAAAAACAAAACAGAATGATCTTTAAATATGGCACAGTTAATTATTATCATATATTTGAATGCAGAAGAAAATAATAGATTTCAAATAGTGTGTAAAATATTCTCTATATTCCTGAAAATCACAGCGTTAAAACTGAACAAAGAAAAGAGTTATTAGACAGAAACCACGTGGTAGGAGCACTGAGATTAGGACATAAAGTAACAATGGGAGAAAAAATAAATTTCATCTACAGGACTAGTCTAATACAATAGTTTTATTACTATTGTAAAATGTGTAGAAGTAATGAAATTTTACCTATTTTTTAATTTTTCTGACCTTTCCAGTAGTTTTATTAAATAATAAATATAATCAAAACTCTTTCATGATCACATTTATAATACACAGTTTTTTGTGTGTGGCATAATCAAGAATTTCCCCTAAGTCTCAAACTCAAAAATCTCCATGGCAGCTAGGTGTGGTGTCGCACATCTTTAGTCCCAGTGCTGAGGCAGAGGCAGGCAGCTCTCTGTGAGCCCTGTGCTAGCCTGGTCTATATAGTGAGTTCCAGGCTGCATTCTGAGTCTATTCACCTGACTCAAATTTAAGCTCCATGGCTTAAATTTTTCCTGAATTATATTTATAAGGCAAATCAATTCAACAGGAAAATCATGTCACCTTTGGAGATTCTTTGTAACATAACAGAATATCACCTCTATTTTTAAAGATCCCTTTGGCAGGTGGACTCTTTAAGTACTCTACTGTAAAGCCTTGTGTACAAGGGCATTTGCTTGAGAGGCAGACTACTTGGGAGGCAGCTTTCAGCACCTCTCCACTACACTTTCCAAGTGCTTCTGATTGGGAAAGAGTGGAAACTCGCATCTCCATTATATCTTCCAACTTTCCTCTGAGCATGGCTGCCAGAGCTGAGACCAGTAAAGGCAGGAATGAAATCTGGGGTACTCTCAGAGCTGGGGCAGCTGAACCGACACTGGGCTGCAAAGGCTGAACCCCCAGTATTGGAAACCCAAACCCATGTCTGGATCACGACTTGGAATATGCTAATAGAGTCATCGGGCCCCAATGACATTTGACATTCGAGTCAAAGCTGAGCCACATGAAGGAATGTTGTCTACAAGAACGGGAGAGGTCAGAGCTCTGAGGAATGTCTGATTGGTGAGAAGGTTTCACTGCGTCAGAATCACCCACGCTTGCTGCAGTCATGCCCACCATCACCACTAAAGCTGGAATCAGCAGATACAGCACTTCCCCAAGACTCCAGTCTTCCTGCATGAACATACCTCTTCCGCGGGGCATTGTGCTGTACACTAGTCATGAATGCTAAGGGAGAAAAAGAAGGGGTTACAGAAGAGGAGAGGGAGGGAAAGGGGCGAGCCAGTTGCCTATGCTCTACAAGGAATTCAGCAACAAGACCACCTACCGTGTTGCTTTTACCCTGAGAGATTCTATTCTCAAGGAACACATTCTAAAGATCCCTTTGTGGGCAAAATCTCCAGGTTCCCCCCATTCTGCACACTTAAATGGAAAAGAAAGTTGATGGGCCACAGTTTCAGATGGTAAGAAATAAGTTGAGATGTCAATTTGTAATGTTACCACCAACACAGAACCTTTTAAGTTTTGGTAGGATCATAAGCCTGGACAGACCATCCTTGATCCTCCTCAAACCATAGGGAGAGACATAGAGGTGTGAGCAACCCATGGTCACACAGGTGTGAGGGTCCACAAGCCTGGGAGCAGCTTGCTGCTCCAAATACTTTGGCTCCTTGTAGAACTGGGTGAGTTGGTTGTTAGTTCTCATTCTAAATAATTTCAAATAATCTATTAGATAACTAGAGAAAACAAATATGTTGGAAGATTATATATTATAAATGTCCTTACTATAGGGCCACACTATTGATAAAAGTCACAATAATAAAAACTCAACTGCTATGCTTTTTGGACAGGGTGCGAGCAGGTGCAAGTGATGTGACATCAAGGGCATCCAGAACAGCAAACTCGTGCCTTCAAGTCTGGAAGCCTCATCCACATTGCAACTCTACCTTGTGAACCAAACCTCCCAGGTTTCCGCTTCCCTTCAGCTGTAAGTCAGGGTCAGCTCACAGTCTGCCGACAGTGCTACTCTCTAATGCGGACCCCCCCCCCCCCCCCAGCTGATGGTATGGAAGCAGAGTTGGAGAAATCTGAACTCTAGGGATATGTTTGTCTAAAAGTGAATGAAAAGGCCAAGAGTCATGGCACACACCTATAATCCCAGCACTTGGGAGGCAGTGGAATCACTATAAGTTCAAGGCCAGCCTGGTGTACATAGTCAGTTCCAGCCTAGCCTGAGCTATGTAACAAAAACCTGGTCTAAACCCAGTCTTAAAAAAAAAAAAAACCAAAGTAAACAAATAAACAACAAAAAAGGTCAGATAGATCCAATTAGCACATGTAAAAAACATTAAAAAATATTTAGGAGTCCAAGAATGAATGCACAAAACTCCACAATAGACTGGAACTAGAATCATTATTAAGGAATTTAAAAAGCAACTGGCTGTGTAATGTTGCATTACATTACAACAAAGAACAAAGAACGAAGGCTGTCTTCTTACCAGGGTTAGATGGCTGATTCTGGACTAGTGAACAGGACATCTTTTGTTTGTTTGTTTGTTTGTTTGTTTGGTTTTTGGTTTTTTGAGACAGGGTTTCTCTGTGCAGTCCTGGCTGTCCTGGAACTCACGCTGTAGACTCACTCTGTAGGCTGGCCTCGAACTCAGAAATCCACCTGCCTCTGCCTCCCAAGTGCTGGGATTAAAGGTGTGCGCCACCACTGCCCGGCCAAATAGGACATCTTAATTGGCTGCTATGATAAAAAAAAATTTACAACTTTTTTCCTTCAAAAAATTGTTTGTTGCTTTATTTAAATTAGGGGCTAGGGAGACGGCTCAATGGTTAAGAGGATGAGTGCTCTTCCACAGGACCCAGGTTGGATACCCAGCACCTACCCTGGTAGCTCACAGCCATCAGTAACTATGTGTATGGATGTTTGGCCTCCATGTATGTCTGTGTATTCTATGTGTGCCAGGTGCCCACAGAGGCCAGAAGACACTGGATCACTTAGGCATGGAGTCACAAATGCCTTGTGAGTTGCCATGTGAATGCTGGGAATCAGACTTGGGGTTTCGGGGAGAGCATCCAGCTTTTAACCGCTGAACCATCTTGCCAGCCCTACAAATGTTCTTAAAGAACAGGCGGGGGGGGGGGACGTTAATTATCCCTCACTTTATGTCTATACGAATGAGGACAGTGTATCCATCTGTCATCTATCCGTGTTTAGCATCAGAGCAAATGCAGACTCGTGTAGTTATTTACCACATGAGTGACAGATAGGAAATAAAAGGAATTGGTCATTGAACCCCAAATCCCTTTGCTTCATCTCCTCCTCCCTCCCTCTACTGGGGCCATTGTGCCAGCTCTTCTCTTGTGCCCCAGGCTGCTCTGCCAGATCACTGCTTCCCCTCCAGCCGTCCTCATCCTTGGCAGCCTGATAGACAACCAGGCTCTCTCTGCTAGTTTCCTGACTGACTTTCCTGTCTCCAACACAAGCCCCTCCTTCCTTTATTTTGACTCGCAAACTTGGTTCTATTCAATGTTGAAATGTTATACGGTGGCTGCTGTCTCCACTGACATCCCAGGTATGGCACACACACCTGCCTGTTCTTTGCTCCTTTTCCTCGGCCTCACGGCCTCAGGGCCTTTCACAGCCCCACAGGCAGCCATGGTTTTTCCACAACTCTGGCCATGCTTTTTGAGTTCGTCCTGCCCCTTTATCCTCATCTGCCTTCTTTTACCTTGCACAGTCTAAGCAAACTCCATCCCGGGGAACCTGGAGAGTCAGGGACAAAGTGCAACTCCTATCAGAGTCCTCACATCCCAGGAAGGAGAGGGAGGACACCAGCTCTCTCTCCTCAGCAGGGGAGGTTTTACAAAGATGACCACATATCTCTTCCATTACTGTCCCTTAAAGGGAAGAGCTGTAACAGTCACCAAGGTCTGTCTCTTGTGTCTTTTTCCTCCCAATACGAGTGCTGAGAGCCAACCTCCATTCCTCTCAGCTCTTAACCACTGACCTTCTCTCTGCCAAGACAACAGATTTTTATGAACTGCCATCATACCGACTTTTCCTTGTGATTGTTCAAAGCCATGTTCTTCATGACGTGTGGATGCTTTAAATTCATATTAAATATTAAAAGCTATATTCCTAAACATAGGCTATATTATTTTTAGTGTGGTAATCTCCACTCCAATTTTAGAGTAAAACATCTAAAACCCTGTCTTTACTATTTCTGTAACAGGTAATCCATGTTCTGTTTAAATAAAGGACCTTTTCAGAGCCTTTATTTACAAAAGGTTAAAATTCTATACCAATAGCAAATTATAAAATACCAGCCAAGAGGTAAAGACACAAAATATAAATGTTAAGTTTGGAGAGAATTCTACTATGGCCCTTCTATTTCTATATGTAGAGGTATGAGCCTATCTTTATAGGCATTTATATAGCCCCCCATCTCTCTCCTCTTTCTCCTCCTCCTTCTTTTAATCTATCTGCTGAGTTTTTTGAGGCAGGGTTTCTCTGGCTGTCCTGGAATTCACTCTGTAGACCAGGCTGGCCTTGAACTCAGAGAACTGCCTACCTTTGCTTCTCAAGTGCTGAGAGTAAAGGTGTGTGCAACCACCACCAGGTTGCATTTATATAGCTTTTGAAAATTTCATAGAGAGACTAAATTAACCAAAAAAAGACAGGATTGGATATTTTTTATCAAAATATTTTGTTTTATGTGTAACAGTGTTTTACTTGCATGTCTATGTACCAGGTGCATGCAGTGCCTGTGGAGGAGGGCGTTGGATCCCTTGGAACTGGAGTTACAGATGGTTGTGAGCTGCCATGTAGGTGCTGAGAATTGAACTCAGGGTTTCTGGAAGAATAGCCAGTGATATTAGCCACTGAGCCATTTCTCTAGACCAGGGTTTAATCTTTTTTTAAAACTCAGCAGATAGATATTTCTTACTTTAGAAAAAATATTACACAAAATTCTATCTGCTTGTTGATACTGCATTGCAAGATTAAGGTTTCTGGCTTTGTTTTTAAAGACAGGGTTTCATATAGCCCAGGCTGGCCTCAAATTCCTTATGTAGCCAAGGATAACTGTGAACTCTGGATTCCCCCTTTCTACCTCCCAAGTGCTAGGATTATAGGCATGTCCACCATGCCCAGCTCCAGATTTAAATTGACTGTATGAGGGAAAAGTATAATTCTGAGATACTGGCTTATCAAGCAATGATAGTGAAAAACCTGCTGTCAAAAATACATTATTAACTCTTAGGAGAAGCTATACTTGTTGGGTCCTTGGTAGATTCATCATACACAATCACTTGCTGGGAATCTCAACCATCATTTATAACGACTACAGAGGAAAATACAGAGCAGAAGAAAACAAACTTACATCTCTTGATTACAGCTCTAATGGATGACAGGGGTCCTTGGCTAGAAAAAGAGAGAGAGAAAATGTATTACACATTCATCAGTTCTGTGGAGAATAGTTTTTCACAATGCCAGGTCTTTTAGGGGCATAAGACATTAGTTACTGGCCTCTTTACAGAACAAAAATTAATGAAAAACCTTAAATTGCCTTTTATATTACAATGCCTTAAAATTGCTTTCATAGAAACCTACAAATTACATCTCCCAGTAAAGCTCCGGACACTCCTCCTCATCAGACAGTATTATTACATGATGCTCACAAGAGCTTTACATAGTTCTCCCAGGACCTCACAGCAGCTAAATACATTATCTGAATATCAATTTAACCTAAGGGCCAACAGTTTCTTCTTTAGATCGCATCGGGCTTTAAAACACCTCAACCCAACAAAGCAATTTTCAACCCAACAAAGCAATCTTCTACTTCTTTTGGGTTCTGTTCAGCAGCTGGCTGTGGTTTCCTGCTGTCCTTGTGTTCTTGGAAGAGTTACGGAGACAAGACTCACTAGCTACAAGTGTTTGATGTTAGTGTTGTTTCTACTCAAATCAAATGGTCTTTGGGACATGAAAAAACAAACAAGCAAAAACAAAACAAAACCAACCAGTTTAAGGAGAGGATTTCGGGGTGCGGGGAACAACCAAGAATTTGTTTTTAACATTCTTTACATTTTTTTTTTAGAATATTCTTTTAAAATTATACTTGCTATGGTGGTTTGAATGACAGCCCTCCCCCACCCCCCATACATTTGAATGATTTGTCACCAGAGCATGGAACTGTTTGAGAGGGATTAGGAGATGTGTCCTTGTTGGAGGAGGTGTGTCCCTAGGGGTGGGCCGTGTGTGTGTGTGTGTGTGTGTGTGTGTGTGTGTGTGTCTGTCTGTCTGTCTGTCTCTCTCTCTCTCTCTCTCTCTCTCTCTCTCTCCAGGATCTAATCTCAGCAACTGCTCCAGCACCATGCCTGTTTGCTTCCCACCATGACGGCCATGGATTAACTCTTTGAAACTGTAAGCAAGACCCTAATTAAATGCTTCCTTGTGTTTTCCTTTTATAAGAGTTGCCTTGGTTATGGTGTTTACTTACTTAGTTACTTGCAAACAAGTAACTAAGATACTTGCTTTAAAATTTATGTTCTTTCAAAATATACCTTGTTTCGTAAGCAAGAAAATTAAAACTTCTGGATATCGATTTATTTAAAGGAGGGCTCTCTAAGAATAAAATTGCTTTTTTAAAAACATGTCTCCTACAAAGCATGCATCATCAGAAGCTTAACTGCCATCAATTAGTACTGGAAGGACCTGGTTAGAGGAAGCCAGGCTCGAAGGGTCCTGCTGCCATCAAGTAGACGGGAGCGAATTCATTGCAGAAGAGCTAGATCTGGCTCCCGCTCACACATGCTCTCTAGCACCTGCCCCTTTGCCTTCCAGAAAGAAAAGAGCCCTCTCCAGATCCCAGTTCCTCAGTTGTTGACATCCCAGTTGCCCAAAGAACCAGGAGCTAATAAATTTCTACCCATTATAAATGACCAGTCTATGATAGTCTGTTACGGCAGCACAAAACGAACTAAGCCATGGTTCTCAAAGGGTGGGTCGAGACCCCTTTGTGGGCTGCATATCAGATACATACATTATGATTCATAACAGTAGCAAACTTATAGTTATGAAGTAGCAACAAAAATAATTTTGTTTGGAGATCACCACAACATGAAGAACTGTATTGAAGGATCACAGTGTTAGGAAGGCTGAGAATGACTAAATGAAGATAATGCATTGTTTCGGAAGGAAGACAGGATAGTTCTTGAAGCTCCTTGACAGCAGGAAGCAAGAAATGTTTTCGTACTATTGACTTCTGATAGAGTTCTTAAAGGCTTTCTATAAAACAATTACCTGAAAAGCAAATTAACAATAAGGTAATGCAGAAGTTACGGCTCTGAGAAGTGAATAAGTTGAGGCTTGCTGCACTGTGGCTTGGCCAGCAAGTACAGGTGCTTGTTACTAAGGACCTGAGGTAGATCTCCAAACCGTACTCCCTGAGGGAAGAAGATTCCTTTATCTACATGTACACCTTGGCACACAATGCTCATACCTACATCTACACACACACACACACACACACAAAGAGAGAGAGAGAGAGAGAGAGAGAGAGAGAGAGAGAGAGAGAGAGAGAGAGAGGGAGAGGGAGAGGGAGGGAGAGGGAGGGAGGGAGGAGAGGCTATATACATGTGAATAAAAAGAATCAGGGGTGGAAAGCTAACACATACATGTATGGGTTAAGGAGAAGGGCTCTTTGAGTACACTGCAATCCCTCAGCTCACTGGAAGGTGTACTGATGGGGTGGAACGAGCAGATGTTATGGTTGAATTGCATCTCTCTTCACAAAGCTATGTTAGAGATGTTACCTCCTGTGCCTCTGTGCGTGACTTATCTCAGATAGGGCCATTACAAATATTACTGGTTAAGATAAAATCATACAGGACACAATGCTATACGTCTGGATGCTTAGATGACAGAGATACCCAGGGAGAGCTCTACAGGACATCAACGGTGCTGCTCTGAGCTGAGACCACCAAAGGCTACTGGTGACCACTGACACCAGGAAGGCAAGACGGTACTGCTTGTGGGTTTCAGAGGAACACAGGCCTCCTGCCACCTCAACTTCAGCAAAACCAGTGGGCTACTACATTTCTGCTGTCATAAGTCACCTACCGACTCCAGCAAAACCAGGAAGGTAAATACATTTCTATTGTTTTAAGTTTCCTTTAAACCCTATGTCACTGTTGAGCATCCTTGGTCTGAAAATCCAAAAGGAAACCTTCAAGCACTCTTACGGATAGTTCACAGGCAAAGTTCACTCAGACACCCAAGTCTGAAAGACTCCCAAGTCCAAAACACTTCTGGTCCTAGGCGTTTCAGATAAGGGACTTTCAAAGTTACTCACAGGATGTGCTAATTTGCTGAACTCTACACCTTGTGGATGCCACATTTCCTGAAAACAGAAATTTGACTGAGTAGCAGCAGCCATGTTCTGGCCCCTCCATCTGTGACAACTAAAAATACTATTGAGAACCAGTATTGGCAGCAGCAAACAAACAGTCAGGGCCAAAGTGAGCGGGATGGAAGCCAGCGCCACCACTTCTGGTTGGCAAGGCAAGATGGCCCTGACAGAGGATGACAAGATCAGGGTCTGGGTGTGAGGAAATGGGCGGAGGCAGGATGGAAGAGAAGGGAGGAAATTGGTCTCTAGAAACAATAGGTCTCTAGAAAAGTGTGAGTATAACCAGCATAAGGTAGAGAAGTAAGCCTTCCCACGACAGAACACAGGAAGTCAGTCTTTCTAAGAAATGAGCCTTTGAATAAGTGAATGTTTAGAGCTCAGAATTATCTACAGTCAAAACAACTGTGTTTGTATTTATTTATGGCATGTCCATTTGTTCGTCCTATGGTGAGCATGTGGAGGTGAGAGGTCACATTTGGAGTCTGGTTGTCTTCTTCCACCATGTGGCTTCCAGGGATTGATCTGGCAGTCTGGCAGGAAGCACCCTCTGACCCACTGAGCTTTCTAGATGGCCTGCCCAAAATAATTCTTCTTCTTCCTCTCCTCCTCCTCCTTTTCCTTCTTCTTCCTCCCCTTCTTCTTCTTCCTCCCCTTCTTCTTCGTCTTCCCCCTCCTCCTCCTCCTCCTTCTTCTTCCTCCTCCTCCTCCTTCTTCTTCTTCCTCCTCCTCCCCTTCTTCTTCTTCCTCCCCTCCCCTCCTCCTTCTTCTCCTTCTCCTTCTTCTTCTTCTTCCTCCCCTTCTTCTTCCCCCTCCTCCTCGTCCTCCTCCTTCTTCTTCTTCTTCCTCCCCTTCTTCTTCTTCTTCCCCCCCCCCTCCTCCTCCTCCTCCTTTTTCATAATGCTGAACTTGTCAGCTTAGGTAGGCCAACCAAGGTTCTACCACTGAGTTATGTGTCCTAATCTATATGTCTCTATATAGATATATCTATCTTTATCATACGGTGATTTTATACAGTAATAGATTTTGACTGTGGTCATGCCCATATTCACATTAATACTCAGGAAGCTAAGGCAGAAGGACTGTGAACCGAAGGCCAAGCCAGGCTCTATAGTAAATCGAAGGCCAGCCTGGGCTCTATAGTAAACCGAAGGCCAGCCTGGGCTCTATAGTAAACCGAAGGCCAGCCTGGGCTCTATAGTAAACTGAAGGCCAGCCTGGGCTCTATAGTAAACCAAAGGCCAAGCCAGGCTCTATAGTAAACTGAAGGCCAGCCTGGGATATGGATAGACAACATGTCCTGGAAATCCAATGAACAAAGAAACAAAGTGGTTCCATTATGGCATCTTTCTATGGGCACACAATACATTTTGATTATACTGAGTTCCCATTCTCTTCTTTTTTCTCATACTCCAAATTTTATTCCTCATCCACAATGAAACAAATGTGACCTATTTTTTATTACATTTCAGAAAAATATAATTACTTGTAATTTTATAAACAGAGCTATGGTTAGTCTGATTTGCATCCCCAAAGGGAGCCAAGCGAGCTATGGGATTTCTGGTGCTTCTGTTTTGTGTGTGCTGGATGGAACCTGTACCACTATGTATTAACTCTTGATTTAAAGCAATGTGTTATGTAACAGAAAAAAGGAAGTACTGTTCTGCAAGTATTCTGTTTCACAGATATAAAGGAATAATGATATTGTAGCAGTCTAAATTGATACTGAATCACAGTCTGTTGTGCTCGATGTGGTACACTGTGAAGAACAGGAGAAGGTGTAGCTGAGCAGTGTCTTCAAGTTCTAAGATTTGGATAAGTGTCACACTTAAGAGGAAGGGGAAAAGGCCTTGTAAAGAGGGCCCAAGGATGTGGCTGGCAGAACGCTGCTTAGCACAAGACTTGATTTCTAGCCCCACATACATCAGATGTGGAAGCACAGGCCCGGAACTCTGGAAGAGAAGGCAGAAGGAGCTTCAAGCTCGCCCTCAGCTACGGAGTGAGTTTGAGGCCAAATTGGGCAACACGAAACTCCATCTTTAAAAAACAAAACAAAGAAAACAAATTGTGATCTAACTGGAGTGACTTTCCACCCCTGAGGAGCTGACGGCACCCCAGAGACGGACACACGTCATACGTTCATCCACGTGCTATCACTGAGCCATGTCCCCAGCACTGAGGGATGGTTTTGCTAAAATTGAAAATGCTGACAAGACAAAAAAGATTTCTAATCTGGGAGTGATGAGCACACTTATAATCCCAGCCCTTGCTGGTGAGTCTGAAGCTAGCCCGAGTTCATAGCGAGTTATGGGTCAGCTTCAACTACTTAGCAAGCTTGTGCCTCAGAACTAAAAACAAACAAAGAAAACAACAAAGTAAAGCAAAAGATATTCTAATCCCCTCCCTCACTTTGGGTCACTACCGACAAGTCAATTTCTAATCTTTAAGATCATGACACCATGAGTATGCAGGTGCACTACTGGACTCCGAGGGCCATACAAAGGAAGGAAAGGGTATCAAGGTGGGAGGGGCTGTGTCGAGGGGCAGGCCTGGGGAAGGGAGGCTTTGGGTAGATATGATTAAGATACAGTGTGTACAGGTATGGGACTGTCAAAGAATAAGTAAAAATATTCTTTAAAACGATCAATAATACAATGCCAAGTTTCACCAGACACTTTTATATTCATCTTTTCCAAAGACAAACAAATCATATAAAGGATAGGTATGGCTAATTTCAACAAGTTCTATTCATATTTGTGGGGAGAGCTTGGCTGGCAGGCTGGGATGTGTCTATGTGCTGACTGGAGCCACATCAATGTCCAGAAAAGGTACAAACCCTACAGCCAGCTAGAGTCCTACTTCCACTCCTGTGAGCAGGTCATTCAATTTACTTCCTGTTACTTTTCTGCTTGTAAAATGAACATATGTCCATCTTCGGGCTGGCTGCCCAGACTTAAAGGAAAACAATGTAAAATTATATTAGCACATAGCTGGCACATATTAGATTTTAAAATGTAATATTTTTTTTACCCTACTTTCCAATATTGAAATTCTTATAGTTCATGATATATGTGGCTGAATTGTTGTTGTTTTTGCAATAAAATCTCATGTGTTCTGGGCTGGTCTCAAACTAATTATGTTGTTGATGATGACCTTGAATTTCTGACCAACCCGTCTTCATCTCTGTAATGCTGGAATCACGGGCACATGTCACTACACCTGGATTATACGGTGCTGTAGACTGAACTCAGGGCTTCATCCATGACAATCAGGCATCCTACCAACCGTGCTCCATGACCCACCAGGCTGAAACTTTCAGAACTATTGAGTCAGCACCTGCTGGGCTGGCCTAGGGCCACATAATCCTATCTTGAAAACACAAATATTTTGCATGCCAGTTGGAATTACTATTTGGCATTTAGCAAACATTCAAAGTCTCACAAAGAGTACTCTTGTATACCTCATCTCTTAGAGCATCAAGCGAACTACAGACCTTTGTACTTTTGAACCATGTTCTTATTCCCACTGTAACCACAGACAGTCCTCTGTTCTATTAGGTCAGCCTCCCAGTCCTTCAAAATGGCCAGAGATCAGTGGGCTCTGTAGATTTAGTTTCATATCGCTCTAGGTCTATTAAAAAGAAATTCTATATAAAGTTCAAAGATCATGGAAAATGCTTTCAACTGTTAGAACTACAGAACAGTTAAAATTGGAATGTGCTACCCCCTCCTTCCTAATTCTCTCCCTCTCTTTTTAAATACATGCATGTCTTGACTTCCTAATTAGATTGCAGGTTTCTCAAGGAGAAATAATGGCTTCTCCCCATTTTCACAGAGCAATTCAGCGGAACTGCATCACGTGCTCACTGAACTGATGTGAGCTTAATCCCACTTGCAGGCAAAAGAAATACAATTTAGCTAGTTCCAGTGATTCTACCACAACCCACTTAGCACAGAGATCTTCAAATTCTGCTGCTGGTTTTGTCCTATTGAGATCAATATCCAGTTATGCCGTGTCATAGGCATGTCCTGCCCGAAGTATCTGAGTCTAAAACCAGGAACTGTCCCGTTCACTGGGGCTGGCAGCACATGCCTAAAATCCCAGCGATTTCAGCGCTGAGGAGGTAAAGTTAGGAGGATAGTGAGGTCAAGGCCAGTCTGGGATACACAGGGAGACCTTGGCTCAAAAACTCAATAACCTGGGGCTATTCACTGGTAGAGCACGTGTCTCACATGTCCCGAGCCTTGAATCCATTGTCGAAACTGAGGAAAATAAAGAAGCACTTTTCACATTGCCTTGACAAGCATGTGACACTGACTGGAGGATTGGCCTCACTACCAACACTGGATGGAAAAGCAGCAATGTTGGCCTTATATGAGGGTGCTTTAGACTCCAACGTTTAACTTCCGTACTCCATTTAACTCCAACACTGGTAACAGACACAAGAACTTACATGTCAGATCACAGACATTCAAGAGTGATTGCTTTACATTTGTTTTTGTTTTTTAGCTGCACACTCTCTGAGACTCTCTCATTATAAGACTCTGCTAGCTCCCAATAAACAGTAAAAACTGATGTACTGCTACTTTCAAGCTATGTAAAAATACAGTAACACACTGTGACATGCATTAGATAAAATGTGTCTTGGGCTGGAGAGATGGCTCAGTGGTTAAGAGCACTGACTGCTCTTCCAGAGGTGTCCTGAGTTCAATTCCCAGCAACCACATGGTGGCTCATAACCATCTGTAATGGGATCCGATGCCCTCTTCTGGTGTGTCTGAAGAGTGTGTACTCATATACATAAAATAAAATAATTATTATGTTCATATAATAAAATAAATAAATAAATCTTTAAAAAATGTGTCTGAGTCAGGCTTGCTATGATAGGGAACAGGCACAACTCTATTTGCAAAGAAAGGTATAGCATAATGTCCAGTCAGGCAGAAAAAGGTGACATTTATAGTTATATGTGCAGTGTGACCTCTGATCTCTTCAAATGGGAACACAGAAAGAACTATGAGTCTGATATATAATTGTGTTCAACAAACACCTACTGAGTGAATGGAACCAAAGAACTAAGTAACTGAAATAAATCATTTTGGGGGGCGTGTTATCTTTCCCCTTCAGCTAACTTAGCCTGATCTTTAAAAAGGAAGAAGGAAAGAAAACCTAATAACAAAAAGGGCTAAAGTCCCAGCCCTTCTCTCTTCAGGTTTGTAGCAATGCAATCGAATTTAATTTTACGGTAAGGATTTATTTACTGGTAAAAGGTATAAAAAGGACACCACAATTTTGAAAGATTACCTATTATATTAGGAGAATCAAAAGATAATATTAGGCAACACATGGCAGGTTCCTTTTGGCTTATTAGCTTATGACGCCCCCATACCCTTATCTCCTTACCTCCCCCTCAAGCAAAGCACAACTGGATACCACACACACATACGTGTGAAAAGAAAGACAATAGAAGAAAGCAAGAAGAATGAGAGGAAGACAGAACTATACTCCACACTGGCCCTTGTTACATTTGGCCCTTCTTTTGGCAGTGTTTCTAACCGATTTTAAAGCAACCAATATTGAAATCTAGGAGACAGAAATTCCTAGCACAGGTTTCTGGTATCTACTGATGATGTAGGCAAAAAATAAAAAATTCAGTAACAGAAAACTTGAAGTTCCAGAAACAGCTGACATTTGGAATTGGGCTAGCAACAGAATACATTATACAGGGGCATGTGCAGGCATGGGAGCTTAGGGAGGGGCCTTAGCTTCAGCATCCGCACTGTTCAGACAAGACTAGAGTCACCTCAATCAATCAGTACAATGTTCTACAGAAAAAATGTCAGGCCTTACCACTGATACAAAGTCACTCAAAGACCAGCAGGTTTAACAGAAAACAACAGGGAAAGAAACCAGACTGAAAACATGAGTTTATGTTTCCTCATTCTTTACAAGACTAAAATAAAACTGCCAAGAGGGATGGAAGGCGTTTCTCTTTTTCTTAAAGACAAGACAAATACACATTTTAAGCATTTGAAATTGATCAAAATATTAATTGATACTTCTGAAAACAAAAGAAGTAATTAGTGACATAATTAGGAAGATAATTTTTTTTACACCTTAGATGGTAACAAAATGTGTAAGTTATTATAAGATACCACAGTAAGGCAGGCCCAGAGGCACAGAACCCCAGGACTTGGAAGGCAGCATAAGCCACATAGGGAGATAAGATAGATGTCTCAAAACTACCACTCCCTCCAAACAAAAGGGCGACAGTATTTCCCACACCAAAATAACCTTTAAAAATATCTTTTATGCTGGGCGTGATGGCCCATGCCTTTAATCCCAGTATTTGGGAGGCAGAGACAGGAGGACTTCTGAGTTCGAGGTCAGCCTGGTCTACAGAGTGAGTTCCAGGACAGCCAGGGCTACACAGAGAAACCCTATCTCGAAAAACAAACAAACAAACAAACAAACAAACAATATCTTTTATGGGGCTGGACAGATGGCTAAGTGACTGTTCTTACAGAGGACCCAAGTTTAATTCCCAGGACCTACACTGTAGCTCACAACTGTCTATAATTTGATGCCCTCATCTGACCTCACAAAGGTTTATGCATGATGCACACACATACACATATGCCAGACACTTGTACACAGAAAGTCTTTAAAGATTAAAAATACTTTAAGATTTGGTCTTGCTATTTTGTCTAGGCTGGTCTCCAACAAAGTGATCCTCCTGCCTCTGTCCTCTCAAGTAGCTAAGACTACAGGTGTGTGCACAACTACACCAAGCACCTAGCAGCTCTCTTCTTAGCTTTGTCTCACTCAGTCAAAACAGTCCTCTGACATGGTTGCACTCAGACAGAAACGGCTGTAAATCTCTGGAAAAAGGCCTTGGTGTCAGCAGGGAACCTGCCTGGAACAGAACGTGCAGAGTTACCACAGCTTCTGTGGTGTCTGGAAGGCATTTGGTCCTGTCGTTCCATCAATAAGAAGAATAAAACTAAGGTTGATGTGGAATAATTATAGGTGGTGTGTTACTCACCAGTGTGTCTTTGCTTTGCCATCCGAACTTCCTATAAGGTCTGTCTTATGACTTGGCACCTACCATTCTGCCCTCAAAGGTCAACCTTACTTTGAAAGTAATTTGTTAAAGATTAGCTTATTATTATAGTACTTAAAAAAAAAGAGTTATTTTTTATATGTGAGTACACTGTAGCTGTCTTCAGACACACGAGAAGAGGGCATCAGGCATCAGATCTCATTACAGGTGGTTGTGAGCCACCATGTGGCTGCTGGAAACTGAGCTCAGATCCTCTGGGAGAGCAGTCGGTGCTCTTAACTGCACAGCCATCTCTTCAGCTCTAGACTAGCTTGTTTTTTATTTGTGTGTGTGTGTGTGTGTGTGTGTGTGTGTGCACGTGTGTACACAGGAGTGCAGGTGCCTGTAGGACCTTGAGATTCCTCTGGAGCTGGACTTAGGCATCTGTCTTAGCTGCCTGACTTGGGTGCTAGGAGCCAATCGCTTCTTCTGAAATAGCAGTATAATCTTAATCACTGAGCAACCTCTCTAGTCCCTAACATAACTTTTTATTTTTTATTTATTAATCATTCCATTTGTTTACATCCTGGTTACCCTTTTGTTCCACTTCCTGGTTACCCCTCCACAACTCCCTTCCCACATCCACCCTCCCCTTTGCCTGCATGAGGGTGCTCCTCCACCCACCCACACTTTCCGGCCCCACATCCCTCTTCACTGGGGAATCAAACATCCCAGGGACCAAGGGTCTCCCCTCCCACTGCTGTCAGGCAAGGCCATCCTCTGCTATATAAGTATCTGGAATCATGGATCCCTCCAGGTACACTCCTTGGTTGGTGGTCTAGTCTCTGGGAGAACTGGGTGGTCAGGCCAGCCTATGTTGTTCTTCCAATGGGGTTGCAGTCCCCCTCTGCTCCTCCAGTCTTTCTGCCAGCTACCCCACCAGGTTCCCTAAGTTCAGTCTGATGGTTGGCTCCAAGCATCCACATCTGCATTGGTCGTAAACAAAATGTTTTAAAACATTTACTTATTTTTGTTTTAGGTATATGAACACATGGATGTACCTCATGTGCTTGTTTGGTATCCTGGAAAGCCAGAAGACAACATCCAATCCTCTAGAACAGGAGTTGCAGGCTGTTTAGAGCCACCATGTAGGTGCTGGGAACTGATCCCCGGTCCTCTGTAAGAGCAGCTGGAGCCATCTCTCCAACCCCAAAACAAAACTAACTGTCCTTCACATACCTGTACACAGATTCATTTCCTCCTATTTCTCTTGTTGGTAATTTATAAGTGGGAAGGATCATGACCAGATAAATAGTGTTTAGACACTCTTACGGTGATATTATCATTGGTTATAGATTCAGGTTAATACTGGGCTTTGTGCCAAGTGCTTCTGCACATGCCTGCCCTGGACTGACTGGGTCTTTTGAGAGATGGTGATGGCTCTGGCTGCTGAAAGCAAGGTGAATGCTACCACTCCTGTCTGAAAAGTTCTTCTACTAGGAATTGTTATTCAATCTTTTTGTATTAGCAGAAAGGAAGATGCACTTTCTTAGTTTTTGAGTCTGACAATGGCCGCTCCTTTACATATACTTTATTTGAATTGGCACATGATTCGTTCTATATTTGATAATTATTTTGTAAAGGTTCCAAGTGTCCAAAGGTGGTCCCTGTCTCCGAGCCTGCACTAAAATCCCAGGGTTTGTTAACTGTTTGTTTAACTGACTGTTTACTTCTCTCTTCCCCATAAAGTTTTTGAAGGCAGTGGCTCATTTTTACACTTGTCCCCAGCACCTAGGAAAACCTGAAACCTCACAAATGCTCTCAAAAAATACTAATTACATGGATGTCTTTTTAAAAAGTGTTGGTGCTGGAGAGATGGTTCAGTGGTTAAGAGCACTGGCTGCTCTTCCAGAGGACCTGGGCTCAATTCCTAGCACAGACGGTGGTTCACAGCTGGCTGTAACTACAGCTTCATAGGGATCTGATGTTGTCTTCTGGCCTCTAAGGACAGTACATATGGTGTACAGACATACATGCAGGCAAAATGATACACATAAAATAAAACTAAATAAACCTTGAAAATTCTAAGTGTGCACATTGATGGAGTGTGATTGTTAACTCTTGTTTTATTTTCATGCCTCAGCAGGGGTGGCTTAGGAAACATCATTTTCTTTTCGTAAACAGCTCTGACACTGCATACAGGTCCTGAGTCATTTTATTATTCAACTTTGGATCCAGGGGATTTTCTCTCCTATAATGGTAAATAAATCTGACCCCAGGCTGCTAATTTCACATAGTGACTGACTGGATGACGGCTTAAATATAATGTTCATTATTCAAAGGTGTAGGAATTGACACAAGCCGATTGATTTATTTTGTTTTGCTTTTTGCCACAGCAAGTTATTTTAAAATAATTCACCGGGCTGACAAGATGGCTCAGTGGATAAAGGTGTTTGCTCTGAGGCTTCATCATCTGAGTTTGATTCCCAGAACCCACTTAAAGGTTAAAGGAAAGAAGTGACTCCACAAAGCTGTCCTCTGGCCTCCACAGGCATGCCCACATTATAAACACGCACATGGTAATAAATAAAATGATGTACGAACTACACAGAGCATTGTGTCCATCGTATGACGCTTATGAACCACAGTGGCGTGGTAATGCTACGTTACAATTACATGCTTGGGAGGACAACTCTGCTAGCATCAGCGGCACAGACCGTTGTCTGCTGTTGTGTGCTTACGAGACCTTCTTGTTTAATGTGGAGGCTTTGACTCTGTTGTCAGTGGTGGTGACAACATCGCTGCTGACTCCAACAATAATTCCCAAAAAGAGAAGGAACGTTTCATTCATCGTTCTGTGCACTTTTCGTAATGCTTCCATCTGTCTGTGTTGAGATCAAATCAGGTCTTGCGCATGCCATGCATGCATGTACCACTCTTTATAATGCTCTCTGTACTCGTGCAAGTTAAATCTGCATCGCTAACATTTTTTTCCCCATCACTTTAAGTGTAGGCAGCAAGCAAAATGATAAGTCAGCCCCCTGGTCTGCCCGTTTTCCAGTATAAATATTCCCACCATTGCCTTTCACAGCTGCAGTGCGCCACCCCTTGAAAGAAGTACATATTGCACACCTAGCAAGCAAAATTAACATAGTAGGAAATGGTGTTCTAAAATAGTACATTCAAGCCGGGCGTTGGTGGCGCACGCCTTTAATCCCAGCACTTGGGAGGCAGAGGCAGGCGGATTTCTGAGTTCAAGGCCAGCCTGGTCTACAGAGTGAGTCCCAGGACAGCTGGGGCTACACAGAGAAACCCTGCCTTGAAAACCAAAAAAAAAAAAAAAAAAAAAAGCACATTCATTTTGTTATTTATTTAAAAAATTAAATTACATTAAAGCCAGACATGATACTTGATGCCTATAAGTTCACCACTTGACAGTCTCAGGCAAGACAATTTGCCTTGAGTTCAAATCAGCTTGGCTACATAGTAAGTTTCAGGCTAGCCTGGGCTAATGAATGAGATTCTGTCTGAAATAAAATAACAAACCAAACCAAACAAACAAAAAGGCAGAAGATCAAAAAGATTTGTGAGTTAGTGCAATTTAGTTCTTAATATTGCCAGTGTCTAACACAAATTTGTAAAAATTTGTCAGCTGTCGTGTGTGTGTGTGTGTGTGTGTGTGTGTGTGTGATCAGTTCATTCAGGCTGCTTCAAAAAAAAAACAAACAAAAAACAAAACAAAACAAAAAAAAAACCCAGACTTATAGTCTCATTAAAATCAACAGGGATTTTTCTCTGTCATGGATCTGGAGGCTGGGAAGGTCACGGCCAAGGTGACAATAAGCACTGCATATCTGATGGGGACCTGCTTCATGGTCATAGAGACTGCCTTGTCCTTGTCCTCACACAGCAAAGTGACAAGTGTCCGATGAGGATCTCTGTTGACAGACTTTGCCCTCAGAACACAATCCCAGCTTAAAGATCCTCCCTGCAGGGCTGAGGAGATGGATGGCTCAGTGGGGGAAGGGAGATGGGGAAACTTACCAGCTAACCTGGAGTACAGAGTAAGAACAAAAAAAAGACCTTCCCTAAAACAACAGAGGACACCCAAGCTTGTCTCCTGACCTCACATGAATGCACCCCCCCCCCACACACACACACATGAAAGAGAAAACAAATAATTAAAAGCTTAAAACAGAAAACAGAAGACTCTCATTGCAAAGACCATCAACATAGAAGGTAAGACTTCAGCATAAGGGAGCTTAGTGAGACACAAACATTCAGACCACAAAGAGTTAAAGTGCGACTTAAGAAGTAACTCACACTGAATACTGAGTAATTTGTACCTTTTACAAGTGCTGTTCAGTCTGTGTGCTCTCCTGCTTCAGCACGCACAGACTATAATACTTGGGGCCATTTCACTGTGAGGTTAGGGAAGAATGGCTGAATAGAATTCACACCTCCAGTGTGGGAGGGAAGAAGGGTGAGACAGGATAGGACACAGGACACAGCAGCAACACACTGACCTGTGCAGCTTTTCTTCAAAGCTGACCAGTGTGACCTCATCATCCTTTAGGCAGAGGCTAACCTTGGTTCTGATGGACGCCATACCTACTGTTTTCTCCCCTTTCTGTTCTCCTTCCTGGTTCTTCTTGATGCTTTTAACTATCCTGACTACATAAGGCTGCTTATTTGGTGCCATCTCACTATCTGCAGTCTTCATTAACAGTCATTGTCCTTGGATAAAGACAACTCTTATGCTAAAGCTTGCTCGTCTCTGGCCACCCTAGTCTAGAAATGGACACTGTCTCTGGGGTCATTTCATGTAGCTACCAGTGGTCAGCACTTTAAAGGGCTCCAATGTCCAGTAGCTACCAGATGGGCTCTTGATTTTCCAGTGGCTTTGCGTGGAATAGGAATTAGAAGGTGGGAGTCCCAATAGTCTTGCTTATGTAAAGGAGACATTTCTAAATATTTGCATAGAAGGTTTGTGCCTACACATTGCTGGAGTTCCTATCGAGATTCCCCAAAGAGAACAAACCCTTGCGTTGTTAGAAGGAACTCATGTTTCATTTACATTGTTCGTCAGAGCTACCAGAGCGAGGAACATTCTCAAAAAATGTCTATTTTCCAAGGACATGATTCAATTCATTTTCAAAATGCATGTTATTAGCAAACCAAAGGCTTCGGGAGGTCTCTACTACAGAAATTTACATTGATTTTGTGCTTCTGTATCTATTACTTTGTTATTTTCTCAACCTGTGATTCAGCCTGTTTTATCCTGGCTTAGATGCCACTGAATATTTGATAAGATATTCAATCGTAGTCCATGTTTTATTCCTGCTGTTGATGAAATGACAGCTATTGTGGTAACAGTGGACATTCTGTTACAGGGAGGGACCCACTGAAACCAAGGCCACAACTTTCCCCCAAGATTTACAGCTGTTCCTGTCTGCAAACAACCATGTTAGAGAACACTGGGTTCTCCTCTCCCCAGGAAGAGAAGGAAGAGAAGTGTGTGGTGGAGGTAATCACACAGTGAACTGTCGATGGCCGGGTGAGAACCTAAGACTCCAGGTTTTACTCTAAAGTCTACATTACTCACACAAGCCACAACTCAGAAAGCCAGGGTCTGAAGAAAACTGGGTGGGACCTCCATGACAGGAAGGCCAGCAGTGATAGCAGACTCACAGAAAGTATCAGAAAAGGTGACAACATAGTCTCACTGTAGGCTGAGCGATGGGGCCATGAAGACAGCTTAGTGGGTGAAGCATATGCCAAGCCATCACCTAAGAACCACGCCTAGAACCTACATGGTAGAAGGAGAGAAGAGACTCCAGCCAGGTGTAGCATATGCACCTCTCCACAAATAAGATGGAACAAGAATGTTAAAGCTGACTAACATAGTTGTTCCTCAAGGTCTTAAAACCCTTGTCAAATACCAACGTATTTCCCAAAAGGAGGTCTTAGCCATCTTGGGTTGGCTTGACCCACTTGCAGGCTCACCACTCTGACACACTCAGGTAAAAGTATGTTATCTGACCCTACGAGCTACAAAAAAGAAAGTATTAGTGAAATGATGAAAACGTCAGTAGACAAAGATTGCCAGTTCTCAGTAGGATTTAAGATAATTCAGCCGGAACAAAATTATTAAGAAGTTTTTTAAAAATTAAATTTCACATGTCTTTTTTTTTTTTTCTTTCGGAGACAGGGTTTTTCTGTGTAACCCTGGCTGTCCTGGAACTCACTCTGTAGACCAGGCTGGCTCTGAACTCAGAAATCTGCCTGCCTCTGCCTCCCAAGTGCTGGGATTAAAGGCGTGCGCCACCACTGTCCAGCTCTTCACATGCCTTAATAATTAGTATGAATTACCTCATTACTTAGAAAAATACTAACACAATAATTGTTTTTGACATAGGGGGTTCATTATGTACTCTTGGTTAGCCTGGTACTTGGTATTTTGACCAGGATGGCCTCAAACTCAGAAAGATTCTCCTGCCTCTGCTTCACGATAATTATTTTTTAATGTAAGTGAATTCTATTTTCAATATAACATTGTACAGGAATTCCAGTACATCTATTTAATATCAAATTAGTGTTTCATAAAATTAAATGTTGAGATAAAAGTTTTTAAAATATACTTATTTGTGTATTTTTTTTTATATGAACACTCTATCTTCACACACATGAGAGGAGGGAATCAGATCCCATTACAGATGGTTGTGAACCATCATGTGGTTGCTGGGAATTGAACTCAAAACCTCTGGAAGAGCAGTTGGTGATCTATAATCACTGGGCCATTTCTCTGGCCCCTAAATTTCTGTTTTCATATGCAACAGGCATGGTTCAAGTTCACAAGATCTGAAACCAACAGCCCCTGGCTGCAGCTCTAAATGCACAGGATGAAAAAAAGGCTCTGCTTATAAAAAGTCCCTGGTTCACTTTCTTTTGTCCTTAGTATCTTTATCTAACTGGAGTCAAAGACATAAGAATGTTAAAATATAGTTTTGATTAACCCTACAGAAAATTATGGGTAAGGAAATGATACACTCATTTCAAGGAAATCTTAAGTAAATCTACCTTTTCCTGAAATCTTTACAAAAACAAACTAGTGTGGATGGCAGGCTTTAAAATTAGGGCTACAGAGACATCTCAATATGGGTTTCGGTGCTTGCAAAGAAACTATGAGTTTGGATTCCAGCATCCATATAAAAACTAGGCCATGGCCGCAGAACCTATAACCCCAGCACTGTGTGGGTGATGGTAGGGAAAGATTGGAGAAAAGAGACTTGTGAACAGCCAGCCTAGTTCCAGGCTCACTGAAAGACTCTGTCTCAAAAGAATAAGATGAAGGAGCATAACAGCCACTGCCCCACCTCTGACCCAGCCTGGCTGCCACCCTTGAATACACACATGCACACACATGCATGTATGCCACATGTATCCACCCCCCACACTTAACCCAAACTATGTAAATAACCCTACCTAAGTATCTTATGGATAGAGAGAAACCGATATCCATTATGAGAGAAACCTGTTGACAAAGTCAGAACGTTGGCTAGGACATAATGGTGCCCATGACTGAAGACAAGTGGTTAGGGAGAAGCTATAAAGTCAACATATTGTAAATGTCTGCATGCAATTCAATATAAGAAGTTATCGTTGAAATCACAATCCTTCTAACCTCCTTCTGACATGAGATCACATAAATTTTCTCTCTTGTGTGTGTGTTCCAATGCTTTACTGTGTAGTCAATCCTCCTGCCTTAACCCCCTGTTAGGGCTATGTTTTCATTGAATTAGTTTAATTGTATTTATCTATCTATTGAGAAGGGGGTAGTTACTTCCTCATATGGAGGTCAGAGGGCAACCTGCAGAAGTCAGTTCTCTCCTTCAACTATCTGGGTCCTGGGGATCAAACTTTACCTGCTGAGCCATCTGGTAGGTCCCAAGGTTATTTTCGTAAAGATCAAAACCAATATAAAGTGAGGCTGAATGTGTAGCTCAGTAGAAGAATGCAAGGTCTGGGTTTGATCTCCACCCAGAACAGGCTTGACTTAAATTCTGGGAGTAAGTCTTTTGTTCATGCAAACAAAGACCAAGACTGGTGTCACCCAGTAGAGACAACCCACCTCTACAAATGAAGTATCTATCTGCATTAAGGCTGCACAAGGATTCTGGGATAGTGCAAGGCCCTATGATCTACTTCCGTTACGTATGTCAAGTGACTGAATTGAGTCTAAGGTCTAAGGCCCAACTTCAGTCCTGCCATGCTCACGGTGTGAGCATATTATGCCATATAATGTCATTTTCCTTGCCTAGATAGTATGATATTATCAGAGTAGATGACCTCTAGTCTACCTACCAAGTTAAAAAATTATGAAACTTAAAACTGTATGATTCAATTTAAGTCTTCTTAATGCAAAACAAAGACACAATCCAACAAGAGCAAAGGGGGTCAGATTTGATATTTATTAACTTCCAATACTAAAAAACAAAGGCCAGTGTGATTGACAGACTCTAAAGACTTTTAATTCAATCCAGACCTAAAAAGTAGTTATGATCTCACTTTACAGATGAGAAAGTTTTTGTAATTTGAATGCTCAGAGTCTTAGAGTCAGTGACTGAGGAAGCCAGGGTTTGACCTTACTCTGGCTCAAAGCCTGGGTGCTTTAGCATTGTCCTTCACTGCCTCACAGGAAGTCAATGCTCAGCTGTGTGTGCACACCTACACACACAGACCATCTTATAAAAGTATGGATTAATTGCCAAGCAACAACAACAAAAAAAATTGCCAAGCAACTATGAGAATCTGTCATCTTTCAGTGAACATCCTACAGGCTAGAAGACTTAAAACTGAAGTGACAGTGGAAGAAACAGGGGACTATTGATCGTGAAGGGTAAGAAGGGGCTGGACATACAGTAAGTCAGTAGAGCGCTTGCCTGGCATGCACAAGGCCCTGGGCTTAGTCCTCAGTGCCACATAGCATGGTGGCACATGGGAGGTAGAGGGCTGTGGATCAGATTTTCAAGGTTATCTGGCTACATGGCAAGTTCAAGGCCAAGTCAAACCAGGGCTAGCGACCTTGTCTTGAAGAAAAGATAGACTGCATTTTGTTTTAAGAAATCCTATATGAAAGTATTTTTTTAAACCTTTGTTGATTTAAGAAAACAAAATAACAAAGATGCCTATTGTTCACTGAGGCAAGAGTCTGCTGCCACTGTCCATACTGCAAGCGATGTATTTTCCTGTAGGAGATGGCGGGAGGGATCTGGTTTGTCTGTAAACACTTTAAAGCTCCATTCTGCTCTGTTTTCCTAATATATTCATGGCATCCAAATCTATTTCAGAATGAAAACTATAGTCTGGGAGAGTTTTAAAGCCAGTATTAACAATGCCAGGAACACAGCTTTCATTTCTAAGTTGCAATATTGCTGCTGTTGCTTCTTTTAATGGAATCATATTATCATGTGAGGATGAAACGACCCGAAACCTCCTTAAGCTCTAAAGCAATGAGGAGTTTTATTATGAGCATGCAAAGTTTATCTCTAGAATTCTTACAAACAGGAAAACACACACAAATAAGGTGCGGCACTGGCGGAAACAAGCCTTTCCAGTTCTGAACTCTCATTGTTACTGCTCTCATCTTTAAACTGGGACTCTGCCTGCATCTGCACACACTTACCAGCAATTTCAAGTCTAAAGACTTCCAAGACCAGAAAGAAGTTAATTTTAAAGCTCTGGTTCTTCTAACTTAAACTTGAACAAAGAATTGATTAGCAAACCCTGCAGGTTAGAGGCCCACCAGCTACACCCAGGTGTGGGATCATGGGAGAGCCTGGCTCAAGGTGCATGAGCCTTCTGCTGGGCCTGGGGAGAGAGTTCTCAGAGAAGCAGGCAAAGCACCAGCTACAAGCAGCCTCCATCACTGCATGGGGTCAGCTTTTGTGACAGTTATCACCAGATTGCTTAAAAACATGGAAACAATATTCTGAACACAGGCTGGAGAACCCACACAGGCTCATTCCCAGAGTGAGTCCCCAAAACACCAGAAGGCATCCTGACAATGTCGTGATCAGACTTTAGTGTCTTATCTTTTTCTCCAAGGGTGTGTGTGTGTGTGTGTGTGTAGTTATTCTGTGTGTGGATTGAGTGGAGGTGAGGACTTACTTCCAAAGGAATGCAATCAGTTTCCTACAAAGTGGCCTGATTATACAAAAAAAAAAAAAAAAAAAAAAAAAAAAAAACAAGAATAAATGCAGAAAACAAATCTCTAACTTCTTTTCAAGTAGTCTAAGAAAACATCTTATCACCATGTCAAAATCCACAGTTCCTTACAACCCCAGGCACTCGTGGTCCAGATAAAGCAAGCACAGCAGCCATGTAAAACCCGTACGCTGTTTTTATTATGTAAACTCTTATCATGATTAGACACCTGTCTCAAAATGACAGTCCTCTTCAGGGCCACAATCAATAGTAACTGTGCAGTTATTTATGACAAAAATGGACAAACATCAAAATATTAACATTTTCTGAGTTAGAGAGAGGCAGAGTCCTGACCTTGAGAAGCAGTAATAATAGCAGAATTCATGTAAGTGGGCTTAGTCTGCTTCTCCCAAGGTCCAAAGAGACTATGATGGCCAACTTTATGTGTCAGTGTGGCTGGCTACAGTTTTCAGTATTCATCACAAATTTACATGCTCCTCTGAAGGCACTATATAGATACGGAGGTTAGCTTTAAATAAGTCCAGGTTGGCTTGGTTCACTCAACTGGAATGCCTCAAAGGGAGAGTAAGGGTTCTGGGTTGGAGAGCTCCACCCACAGGCAGCAGCCTTGTAGCTGCTTCAGACTATATGGGAGAGTGCCAACTTGCTTCCCTTGTGGCCTATCCTCTGGCTCTTACTTGCTTAGTCAACTTCTACAATATTGTGATCGAGTCTCTGCAATCTCTTCTCTCTTCTTATAAAAGCTCTATTACGTTATTGATTCTGTACGTGTGTGGGTCTGCATGTGCATCTGTGCACTCTAGTGCTGGTGCTCTTGGAGGCCAGAGGCACTGATTCTGGGGTTACAGGTGCCTGTGACTCACCCAATGTGGGGTAACTGGGAATTGAACTTTGGTCTTCTGCAAGAGCAGTAATCACTCTCATCTGCTGAGTCATCTCTTTAGCTTCCCAATATATCTATTAATATAGATACATTCACTACTAGTTCTGTTTTGCTGACAAATATGGCAATTGGGGAAGTACGACAAACCTAAGAGGTAGACACTACACCTAGCCCTATTTGCAGCAGAACCTGAAGTAAAAAGACCAAACCTGCCAAGGGAACCCAGATCCTAAATCATGTGGCCAGGATTTGAACTCAGGCAGCCTGAACAGCAGCTCCATTCTACAGTTCCATGGAGAACGGTTCTACCATTAAGGGAGCACCACACAGCAGCAACGGGGCTTTAAAAGCTCACTTCAGAACATCCTAAAATGTTTCCTCAACTTGAACACACATGGTTACCATTTCAGATACAGCCTGAAAAGTATTGATTAGGAGTCTGAAGTAAAATTTACAGGAACAGATAACAGATGTGGGTGTGAGTGTTCTTGTAAAAAAAATATGAGCTATACTGAGATACAATGTGTGTGTTTGGGAGAGAGATGAGAAAGACAGAATCCGTAGCCTTACAAAGTGATATGTAAGTGCTCAGCCACTGAGCCACACTGTCACGAAACCCAATATGCTTGTTATTTTCATCTGCTACACCCATAAATAACACAGGGCAAAGGGACAGCTTAAAAAAAAAAAAAAGTTACAGAGTGAGAACGCAAACTTTCAGCAAAGCCACTGGGCAGCATAGATACTCCCTCACTGTAATAGGTCACATCCAGTAAATCTATTGCAAATTGAAAATATCCTAAGATGAAATGCTTTTTAAACCATCTAAGCGGGCTGAGGGTAAAACACTTGGAGTAAACGTGTGCAGATCCAAGTTCAAATCCCCAGAGCCCATCTAAAGACAGTATGATAGTGAACATCTGCAATCACGGGCTCCTATGAGGAGGTGGGAGGCAGAGACAGGAGAGTCCCCAGGAGCTCCCGGCCAGTTAGCATGGCTGTCTTCTGATTTCTACACACTCGCACGCACACACACACACATGCACACAAATATAAATGTGCACACACACACACACACACACACACACACACACACACACAAACACACACTCCTCCCCTTCTAACCTGTTGAACAGAAACAGGACCTCTAAGCTGTTGCATTTCACTGCTTACTGAGCCTTATCTAAAACGTTTAAGTCATGATATCAAAGATCATTTGTACACAGGTGGACGACAAAATGCAAATACAAGACTGTTCACAGCACTTAAGAGGAAGAAGCTGGGCATGCTCAGGAGGCAGAGGCGGGGCACTGAGTCTGAGGCTTTGCAGTGGGACCCCTTTGGAAGGAAGAAAGGACAACGGGGGAGAGAGTGGGAACAGCTGAATGGCAGCCACCAGGAAGATAATCAGTCTTTGGTATACTACACCTGCAAGGCGGGATACTAGCAAAGAGTATGCAATCTTACAGGTTATTGTCTTGTGAAGAACTATGTTAACAAATACGTAACAAGCATTCACATCAGAATGCTAAGCCATCAGTACACTAACATTAGTTACTATTGGACTACACTGATAATCCTTTTTCTTGATTTTTTGTAGACTTTCTACATCATTTTTAATTTTTATAAAAAGTTTTAAGCATAATTTTAAGAATATGTATTAAAATGGAAAAAGATTTCATGAACTAATGAAATAAACACAACAGTTTTAAAATAGCATACTCACGAACCTCTTTCCATATTAAATTCATAATCTATTTGAAAAGACAGAATCAAAAAAAATTACATTAAAATGTAATAATGATTAACTATGGCTTACGTATGATTAGATGATTTTTCTCTTTTATATACTTGTCTTTTAAAAAATTCCCATCATGAACATATTCTGCCTCATAATTAGAATAAACACATGTAATTCTACCTTTTTTTATTATTATTTTTAAAGAGCCAAGGTGTTAAAGAGAGAACTGCCCAGATGGAAATGGTGAGGGATACAGTGCAGTCTCTGAGGACCTCCTCGTCCGGGTCTCCTCTTCAGAATCCAGTGGGCAATGGCTGCTGGTAAACTCCAGGTCCTGCCTATCCTAGCACCTGCAGCATAGCACCTCTGGCCTGCCTGCAGGACTCCAGTGCCCAGGACAGCCTTATCTGAGGAAAGGTGCAGCTGGAGGAATGCTTGTTCTTTAGACACATTACTCTGAAGGTTATGAGGCAGCTGATACTTTCCCTCTATTCTTTTGTTTTCTTAATTACCAAAAGGAAGGTACTAATTCTCATCCCTCCTGTCCCAATGGAAGGAGGGAGGGAGATAAGACAAGCCTTCTCGGACACTCATCTTACTTTCAATGCAGTCACAAGGCTACCTACCACAGGAGCTAGAACATAAGAGGCAAACCATCATTGGGGCTGATGTTAAAGTTCTAATGTGTTAGGTTCAGAATTCTCTAAGCAACCAGAGAAGTCCAGTTCTGGGTCCAATGAATTCCTGTCCTGGGACCAGTGAGCTCCAGTCCTGAGTCCAGTGAGCTCCAGTAGGCTCCATTCCTAGGCCCAGTGAGCTCCAGTCTGGTCCAATGAGCTCCAGTCCTGGGTCCAGTGAGCTCCAGACTGCATCCAGTGAGCTCCAGTGAGCCCAGTCCTGATTTCTCTGTTTACTCAGGTTTTAGCTTCAGGGAAAGCATGGGTTTCTTTCTGATCAGCAGCTGCTGATTGTCAATGAGATGGTCTGAGGTTGCAGCCAACTGAATGTTTTTGTTTTTAACCAACTGTCTAGACGGAGATTTTTCTAGGAATTAGTTTGCTTTTGTAGTTTATAGTGGTAACCAACATACTTGAAAAAGGTGGTCTGTGCTATGCCAGTAAGGGGCATATTTAAATAAAATTTAAAGCCCCATTTTACAAGGATATTTATTAGTTGGGATAAAGCATAACCTAAGGACAGACTGAGCCACAAGGCTGTACACCAAGCTCACTTGACCAAAGTCTCTGTGATATTGGCTTTTGCAGCGCTGTAAATAACTGCTTCTAAATTATAGTACAGAAAGGTAAAGAACGAATATAATATACAACCCAAGGGAAAGAGAAGAAAGAAGAAAGGGTCAGGAGTTCCATGTGTTCCCTGGACTGCTGAAAAATGGTGGCCATACAGGCCTGTCTTGAGAGAACATAAATACAAGCCAGCTGTTTCAAAGCTAGCAACCTGCTGCTTAATTTGCAACTTCAGAAAAGCTCCCAGGTAAGTTTAATGGCAGTGGCAGGTCAGCTGATAAAACGGTTCAGTTATCCAACAGACACAATATAAATGTTCATTCCCATCACACCGCAGGGAAATGCTCAAGTCCCATTTCTTAAAACCACGGTAAAACAGCACAATTCATATTATCTCGTCTCCCTCTGCAAAAAGGGTTTTCTTTCACAAAACCCATATGCACTTTAATTTTTCACCTTGTCTCAAACTTCGTAGATCTTAGAGCAAAAGTAATGTTTCCGTTATAGCTCACAAAGCATAATGCCAAGAAGTAATTACACACAAGCTATAGTTTATAGAGGTACAGAAATCAAAACATATGGGAAGGGAAATGCTACAGAATTACAGTAGTTAAATGGAGCCCAGGAGAGCATGATGATTTAACAGACATAGTTAGAAGGAGAAAAGCACAAAACAGGGTAAATCTTTGTTCAGACATTCTATTTAAAACCATAATGAGATGATGGGGATGGGCCAGAGAGAAACCTCAACACCAGTAATGGGTACCAACGCCTAGGACCAATTTCAACAACAGGTACCAATGCTATGAACCATGATCAATGACAGGTGCAAAATGTGGAGTACCATCAATGACAGGTACCAATGTCAAGAACCGTGATCAACTATGGGTACCAATGCCGAGAACTAGGAGCCTTTGAAACTCTTAACCACGAGTGCTTGCTGTGATGTTAACATCTGCAGCTCTTAATTCTGTGTTTACTGAACCCTGTGTATAACTGGAGTCCGTCCTAGGCACCATACCACCATGCAGGTATATGAACGTTCAAAGGTAGGAACATGGGCCATGTAAAAATTTAATATTTGAAATGATTATGAAGGTAGAAATGAGAAAAGAAGGAGTCTATTTGGAAAGAAACAATAAAGGTTTTCACAGACAGATCTACACACAAGATGTTCACAATGGGACCATTTCTAACTGCAATGACCAGGAACAACCTAAACATGACTCTAATGGAACTGGTTGAATAAATGATATAAAGCTATGCTGAAAATTTTGTACAGTATTTTCAAAAGGAGCGACACGTGTTACTCCATAACCCCGTTTCTTTTTAATTCATTTTATTATTTTATGTATTAATTATCTTATTTTTCCTGCATGTTTGTATGTTTGTCCCCGACCTCCACACCATGACTGCAAAATCAATCTCTCTCTCTCTTCCCCTCTTTCTTCCTTCCTTTCCTCCCTTCCTTCCTCCCTTTCTTCCCCCTTCCTTCCTCCCTTTCTTCTTCCTTCCTTCCTTCCTTTCTGAAGGAAAGAAGGGTTTCTTTCCCTGTGTGGCCCTGGCTGTCCTGGAACTTGCTCTGTAGACCAGGCTGGCCTCAAACTCACAGAGCTCTGCCTGCCTCTGTCTCCCAACTGTTGGATTAAAGGCATGCGCCATCACCACCTGGCTTAAATAATCTTTTCTTAATTACTTAAGTTTCATCTTTTGTGAATTACTTGACCCAAAGAAAAGACAAAAGAGTTGGTTTTTTCCCTTTTTCTTCTGAAATGCAGTTTTTAATTTATCTTGGGCACTAACCTTTGTCACTTGTGTGTATTACATGGGCACACTTCCCTTCTTATGTTTTTATAACATACTCAGATACCTAAATTTAAATTTTTTCATCCAGTCCAATTTCCTAATCTTTTTATGTCTTGTACTTGCTGAGTTTAACAAGCTCACTGTGAGGGTTGGAGAGACGGCTCAGAGATTAAGAGCACTGACTGTCCCCGGAGGACACAGGTTCAATTCTCAGCACCTACATGACAGCTCGCAACCATCTAGTTCCAGGGGATCTAACACTCTGGCTAGGCATACAAAGACATAAATGAAATGAAAACGTAAGGGTTCTTTGGAAAGTCAGTTGTGTCGGATGGTGTTTTGCTGGGGCAAACAAGTGAAGAAGTATTTTTCTGAAGCAGACACAGGTGGAAGGAACACATGATTTAGTGGATATTTCACTAAAGCAGACTCGTGAAGGAACACATGATTAAGGATTCTTCTACAATGACACACGTGTATTGGTTACATGTGTTATCGAGCTCCATCTGTGGTGACTCCATAGAGAGAAACACACCAAAAACCTTCTGGTGATGTGCTGGTGGCTTCTTGCCACCTCTGCGGACTTGGGCAATGATGTCACCTGATACACGCTCAAGTGGAGTTTTGCTAAGACAGACTTAGGTGATGAGGCAACCCTGTGATGTTTGAAGGGAGTATAAATAGGGCCCAACTGACTGTGGGAGGGGCTTGCTTGTAGAGCTAGCTTTGCAATCCTTCTTGGTCCCGAGTCTTCAGTGATCTTCGATTTGCTGAGAAAGGCACAACGGAGAACTTCTCCTGGTGTCCTTGGTGATCCTAATCCCTCCTGCTGACTCGTGCTGTGCTGACTAGGCTGAGGCCTTGGCTTTCATGTCAACACTGCTGCTATCCTGACACTACTGAAGTGAATTGCTGGTGTATCTATGAAATGTTTGTCAGTAGTTGTCGCTATTGACCTCTGAACTGCTGCTGATTTCCCGACAACACGGGTGGGATTTGCTCTAAAGAACCATTTCTAAACAGATCCACTGTTCCCATATCTTAATAACCTTTCTCTTCCACCTTCTCTGGTGGGTGGTGGGCTAGAAGGGAGGTTAAAGGATTTAAGAACCATTGTTAAAAATAGGTGTTTGAAAACTGTAAGCTACACATATATGCAGACAAAACATCCACATACACACACACACACACACACACACACACACACACACACACACTGTGTACTCTCAAGTCACAAAGACCATCTTGCATATTTCTTCAAGCATTTCATATTGACTTCTCTTCTTTGGTGGATTTGCAGCTTATCTCAAAGGGGTGTGTGTGGATGTTTGATACCTGGATGATCAATGTTTCTAGCCCCATTTGTTGACAGCTCACTCTTTCACTGATCTGTAATGCCACCTCTGTTACATCCCACAGATACTGAATATAATTACCTGTCCGTGAACTCTTCTCATTCTGTCTGGTGACCTAACTGTTGACAAAATACTATCTTAATCACGTCCAGCCATCTGCCTCCCCTTCCTGACTTTCAAACTTCCCTTGGCCACTTCTTCTCATTAGACATTACAGAATCACTTCATGTTTCCTTTTCTTGCATGTGATTTTCAAACAAAATATTTCCTGAATGGGTTTCAAAAGAGATTATAACAGGTAATTTTAACAACGCTTTAGGAACATGAAAATTCACATGATTATTTTTTGAAAAGTAGATTTAAAGGTTTTGTTTCGCTGCCTCTTTCTTTGCTGCTGTAAATTATTTTCTTGGGGAAGATAAAATATTTGAGATGAAATATCTAGTTATTCAGTCCCCGTAAGTCACTGAAACCTGTAATTTAAGGCTCATGGAGTGGTACAAAGAGCTTCTAATCTTCTATTCAGTGATTGCCACAGGACCCAGTGTTCTATATTATCTTCAGTTCCTACTTCCATCTAGTCAGTTTCTCTAGCACTGTTTCCTAGTGCCTTTTTCTAGATGTTATTAATAGTCATGTCTGGGGGAGAAAGTTATAAATTCAAATAAAAATGTAATCTGATGGCTACTAGAGCTCTCACTTAAGAGTTTTATAAAGAACTTTATATATCTAAAAATGCTTTCATTAGTATCTGTGAATGCTCTTCTATGTTGGGTGAACGATGCTTTACTAGGACTTAGAGAATTTAGTCAATAGAGCTGACTAAATTTTTGCTCAAACATTGTGGTGGTTTGAATAGGTTTGGCCCCACAGACTCATGTGTTTGAATGCTTGTCCCATGGAGAGTGGTACCATTAGGAGGTGTGGCCTTGTTGGAGTGGGTGTGGCCTTGTTAGAGAAAGTGTGTCACTGTCTTTGAGGTCTCCTAGTGCTCAAGCTCCACCCAGTGTAGACAGCCTCCTTCTGGCTGCCTATGGAAGATAGTCTGCTCCTGACTGTCTTTGGATCAAGATATAGAACTCTCAGCTCCTCCAGTACCATGTCTACCTGGATGCTGCCATGACCATAATGAACTAAACCTCTGAAACAGTAACAGCCCCAATTAAATGTCCTTGGTCATGGTGTCTCTTCACAGCAATAACACCCTAACTAAGACAAAGGTCATTCCTAGGAATACCACTTAGCTCTAGTCAAAGTGGCAATGGATTGGCTTTTGTTTTGGGATACTAAAAGGTGAGCAAAATTTGCAAATAACTGAGAATTACATTTGTTGTGAAGACCCCAATCCAAACAGAGGAAAGAGAAAAAAAATGAACTGAAATTTTTAAAAGATACTGGTTAAACTCTGTCAGGAGACCCATTTAAAATGAGATAAAGTCTTACTTGTCTATTGCCTTAATTTGAATTTGCCTTAATTTTGAAACTGACTCAAGCTCTTAAAGAGACATATATAAATTCTCATTTCAGTGTATGTGTGTTTCTATGTGTGGGTATGTACAAATGAGTCAAATGCCTACAGAGGCCAGAAGAGGATGCCAGACTCCTCAGAGTTAGAGTTACAAGCAGTTGTGAACGGCCCAGTATACAGGGTGCTGGGAATCAAACACAACCTCTGAAAGGGCCAGAAGAGCCCTTGAATGCTGAGCCATCTCTCCAGTCCCAAAATTGGGCCTTTCTGAAATTGTGTTTGGAAGACTGTGTCTAACCTCTAAGATAAGTAGGTACCTCACACTGTAAATGAGAAAATAAAGCTAGGATTAAACAGTGTATACTGAAATTGGGTCAGACACGGCAGCCATTGCATCAGACACTCTTCTCTCTCGACCCCACAGACAAAGTGCTGCTGAAAACCCAGATGGCCCACCAGCCTTTTCAGCTGGCTCTGGTGTTATAAACAATTCCAACTGCACTGAAGCTTGCAAGAATAAAACCCGGAATTTATCGCTTCAGAATAAAAGAGAGCTCTGCCTGAGGAGAGTGCTTTAAATTTTTCTCCAGCTCCTACCTGGAGCTGCACACCCATCCAGGATCTTAATTTAAGAAAACAACAAAAGTAATTATGAGGCTGGTAACCCTTTGCAGGATGCCCATGTTTCTCTCAACGACATGGCTGGCTGGGCGATGATCTAGCTAAGACAGGTCCAGTCTATTTCTGAGGCTTGCCATCTTAAGCTCAGTGGTGCCTTACCACGTTGCTCTGCTGGTATGGCTCATGTCCTGCCTCATCCTCACACAGTTGGAAGAGTAACTCTTAGGAGAGGGTAAAGCCCAGGACTGACATCCCGTCTGCACTTTCTGGGCATCATCTAGAGCCATCCTTAAGTGGGTTTAAGCATTAAGATCAACAGCTATGATAATGGAACCTATCCAATACTTAAAGGTATGTATACATACATACGAAACCGGCATCAGCAGGCCTCTAAACGGACCATCAGGCATGAGTCTGTAACTCTCTCTCCCTCAAATTGGGAGAGAATGCTTATTTCCTACTCTGTCAAAAGACTTCACTCTCATTCTATCCCCTTGAAACATTCCTACGTAGAAGAACCAGAAAGTGAGAATATACGTCTTCTTCCATGGATATAGAAGTACGAATTGCTAGTGGGGAATGTAACAGAACATGTATTTACTTAATGCTTAGAGGCTAATGAGAAATAAGAAAGCCACCTAATTTCCTTCCACCAGAAGGAAAATGGCAAAGTACACAGAGGGGAAAAGAAAAGGAACCGTCTACACTCTTCCCTTCTCCTAAGCTCAGAGCACCTGACAGTTGTTTATAGCGCCAGCCTAGAATCATCTGGTGTGGTGGTCTGAATGAAAACGTCCTCTATAGTCTCAGGCACTTGAACATGTGTGCTTCCCCGTTGGTGGTGTTGTTTGGGCAGGATTTAGGTGGTGCGGCCTTCCTGGAGAAGGTATGTCACTGGAGGTGAGCTATGAGATGAAAAGCCTTCTGCCATCTCCAGGTCACTCTCTGCTTTGTGTCTGTTTCAGGATGTAAGCTCCTAGCTTCTGTCCTGCCACCATGCCTGCCACAGTCTGCCATTGCAAACCCTGCCATTATGGATCCTAACTATCTAGAACTTTAAGCAACAGAAGATTAGCTAATATACTTGGGAAGACAGCCTCAACCGAGGAGTTATTCAGATCAGGTTGTTCTGATTGTGAATTGATATATAAATATTTAGGGGACTGTCATGATTGTTAATTGGTGTAGGGAGATCCAGCCCACTTGAGAGGCATCATTCCCTAAGCAGGAGACCTGAACTACACAGGACAGGAGCAAGCTGGATGAGAGACCATCAACTGGTGATGTGTGTAATTGTTTCTCTCCGCTTTTTACTGTGGTTGTGATGTGGCGAGCTGCTCTGACTTCCCAGACACAATGGGCTATAATCTGTAGTTACAAACCAATCTGCCCTTTCTTCCTGAACTCATTTTTTATCAGGGCATTTGTCACAGCAACAGGAACGAACTAGAATGCCCATAGCATTCTAAAGAGAGACATCTGTGACAGCCTGCCCCTCACCTAGACCCTAATCACTTGTCTTAGCAGGCAGCACCAGCCGCTGGGATTGGACCTGACCAACAGAGAAAAGGATGAACGAAGGCTCTGCTCTACACATTGGGTTTTGTTATTGTTGTTTGTTTGCTTGTTTTTTAGTGTGAAAAGAGAACAAAGAAATCCAGCCTTCAAATCTTGAATTTTCCTGGAAAAGGAAGGACTGAGATGAGTCTACCTGCTCCTGTTTTTACTCTTACCCTTGGTGGGTGGCTCAAGGCTACAATCACACTCTGGAATCCACTCCGAACTGACCTGGTTTCTGCTCTAGCGGAGGGAGAGTGATCCCGGGGAACCCATCGGGCCAATGGCAGTACTGCCTTAAAGGAAATGGATGAAGGTGTAAGCCGAAGATCGATCGCTCTCTCAAAACTGTTTCCATCAAAGCCTCAGAGAAAGAAGGGTCCAGTGTGATGGAGGCAATGCTGACCGTCAAGAAAATGAAGCCGGCGTTGGCTCCTTGTGCAGATGGCAGCACAATGGACGGGCAAAACACTCCACTTTAAATAGCAACGTATGGAAATGGTTGACACATAAACACCAGCATCTTAAAGTTCAGTCAGTCTCCGACAGAAGGTCAGCCTGGACTTACGTAGTGAGGTTTAGAAAGCTATTCCTGTGCTCTCTGCCACAACAGCCCCTCTACCCTTCACTCAGTGGGGTCAGGGGCTCTGAACATTGAATCCTGACCACTCAGATACCACATTTTACAGATGGTTCTGCCATCTTTGTCTTCTGTCATGTCCCTTCCTTTGAATCCAACTCCATCTCAGTAGCTGGAATGGGAATCTCCCAAACCAATATTTATGGGCTACTAAGTAAACCAGGGGCTGAAGCCACTCGAAGACTAACTTAGTTACAACGGCATCTTTTTCTCTTTTCTCCCCAGTGCCAGCAATCTTAGCTTTCCTTCACGATATTTGCTCACAGAACAGCCTTTCTTTGATCAGCTCTGACAGACAATTCTTCCTCATATTGTGTAGAGAGGTCCATCACCCTTAAAGTTCTGTCCAGAGTCACATTCATCTTCGGGGACTTCTGCCAACAGTTGGGCAGTTCTTCCACTGCTACTTTCTGAACTTTTCAAGTCAGGGTGTGGGGACAGACAGCTCAGTTGGTAAAGTGCTTACATAGAACCCAAGGTCACCCCCAGGCATCCAAAAGCCAGGTGAGTGAGTAAGCCCTGGGCTGGGGATGCAGAGCCAGGTGAAGCCAGCCTAGTCTAAGGGGTGAGCTACAGGTGCCCTGAAGAACTGTCTTAAAGAGAAACGATGGATGGTACCAAGGAACCATACCCAAGGCTCACATCTGTTCAGATGCTCACACATACCTCACCTAAATACACACACACACACACACACACACACACACACACACACACACACACACGTTCAGTCTATAATAAAAAGACTGAGGAAACAATAAAATTCACACATACATACGCCTTCTGTGTATGCACAAATCACTAATGTTCTCCTGTGATTCACCTGCTTCTTCATCTGCCCTTGTTTTTCTCCCATGAATTATACGAGACTAGACTGTACACATAAAACATGCCACCCCTGACAGTTTGGCATCTGTCTACTGAGAGCGACTTTCTTATTCTCTATCCAAAGGGGCAATGTTTACAGGTAAAATCCGTATTTAAGCCTTTTTAGTTGTCAGTCCTCCAATTTCTTTTTTTTAAAGATTAGAGTTGTTTTAAATTTCTTCTTTTATTTATTTGGGTGTTGTATGTGTGTGGGGGAGGATATTTTTAATCTTAAATTTTAAATATCAAATGCACACACCACATTTATTTGCTAATCTCTTCTAATTGTATGTATATATGTATTATGAGCTCTTACATATGCGACATATGCAAGATAAACAGTCCACATTCCTAGCCATTGGATTTTTTTGAGTCTTACTATGTAGCACAAGCTGGTCTGGAACTCAGAATCCTCCCGTCTCTTCTTCCAGAGAGCTGGATTATAGGTGTTCACCACATCTCTCTCATTTTGTTAATGGAAAACTTTCTCCCAGCCTCTTTGTGCCATTCAAGACACTATTCTCCAGAACCCACTGTCTCTTAGAGCCACCGTCTACATAATGAGTGTGCCGCTGCTCCGTCATCTGGAGACACACTGCCTGGCTCCTGTCGACCGTGATAGGTAAGATGACCACTTGATGAAGGTAGTGACTTCCCTTTATGCAACTAAGAACCCTTTATGGGGTGATCTTTCAAGGCCACACAACTACCAGCTCCCCAAACAACCCTACAGAAGGGTTAACTGCCACCGATGGTCTTCGCCTCAGACAAAACTGCACTCAGAACGGCACAGTGATGGTTTCCCTAACACTACCATCCCTTCTATGTGGATTTTAAAAATCCCAATATATTTTATACTCAGCTAGGCAAGGTGGTGTATGCTTTTAATCCCAGCATTCAGGAAGCAAAGGCAGGAGGATTTCTGTGAGTTTTAGACCAGCTAGGGTTACATAGTGAAATCCTGTTTCAAATATAGCCAAAATATACAAATAAAATATTTACACATATAGATTTAAAATCAATTATCCTATTTTTTTTTTAAAGACTCAAATCATAAGCTGGCCGTCAATCCCTAGGGTCCTCCTGTCTTCCCCTTCCCATTCCCCATGGGGTGCCCTGATTTTAAGACAAGTGCTGGGGATCCACCTCAGGTCCCTGTTCACGCAGCAAGCACTTTACTGATTGTGACATCTTACCCAAGTCCCCAGTATATGTATTTTTTCCAAGGTTTTCTCAGTTGGACACTGAGTCAGGGTTCTCTAGAGTCACAGAACTTATGGAATGTCTCTATATATTAAGGGAATTTATTGTGATGATTTAGTCTGTAGTCTAACTGACCCAACAATGGGCAGCTGTGGATGGGAAGTCCAAGAATCTAGTATTTGCTCAGTCCCACGAGGCTAGTTGTTTCAGCTGGTCTTCTGTAGAAGTAGGTTCCAACAGATGTTCTGGCAAGTAAGTGAAAGCAGTAGAAGAGTGAATCTTCCTTCTTCCAATGTCCCTGTGCAGGCCTCCAGCAGAAGGTGTGGCCCAGATAAAAGGTGTGTACTACCATACCTGGATCTGGGACTTGCTTTGTCCCAGGCTGAGATCTTCTTGCCTCAGACTCCTGGGATTAAAGGAGTGTACTACCTTGCCTGGGCCTAACTTTTCATGGCCACTACACTTCAAGATCTCCGTGCCTCTTACTCTCTTACTCTTACTCTCTTACTCTCTTACCCTCTTTCTTACCCTCTTGCCTCTCTGTCCCCTCCCCCCTTCCTCTCTCTCCACGTGGTCATGGCCGGCCTCTACTTCTCTTCTCTCTTATCCTTCCACCTTCTTCTCCCCACCTTTGCCCCATCTCCTGAGTAAACCTCTTCCCCCTTGGGGGAAAAAAAAGATCTCCATGCCAAGATCCAGGTCAGAAGCTTGAATCTTCCAACCTCAAGATCTGGATCACAGGAGAGCTCTCTAATTCTGGATTGTAGTTTATTCCAGATGGAGTCAAGTTGACAACCAGGAAGAGCCATTACAGGCACTTCCAAGTTTTTTTGTTTCTAGTTGGAGCCAAGACTCATTTTGCACATTTCCCTTTCCAACCTAAGACCAGCGATGCCTTCAACATGTAGGCCTCACCCTTAATAGGACTACAACCGTGAAGAACAATTCTTCCCGTCTTTTTTACCTGCCACTCTCCAGGGATTTGAAGCCAGATACCACTTCCATCCCAAACACCTACTTACCTTGGTTACCCTGTTCCTGTCTTCCCATGATTTAGCTGTGTTTCCCCTCTACCTGTCTTAAGTCAGCTGCTGCATTCCGGACCACAGAGCCCAACCTGGCTATGCACCGGAAGCACCCGAGGCCTTGACTAACACACACTGAGGATCTATTCCACACTTTCTGAATACGCTCTGGGATGGGGAATGAGATCCCACTTTGCTTTTTAAGCTCCCCATAAGATATCAGTATACCCACTCCATGGTATACCATGACTTCTTTAAGGTCTCTGAACCCAGAATTAGACAGAATGTCAAAAAAAAGTGCTATAGCAGGAACACTCATTAAAGTGGTTATATTATTCTTTCCATATAATCCACAATCACAAATCTCTGGGGACATGAAAACAACCACAAAGGTTTCCACTCATGGTGATTCTACAAAGAGCTAAATCTTCACAATTTTTTTTAAACATGCTGCTTAAATTCTACCTCCTCCTGTCTTTTTTATGTCACCTATGCTTCACGTAAGGATCTGTGTTATATTAAAATTTATACTGTTCAATTCGTTCCAAACTTCAGTGTGGCAAGGGGCTCATGAACCTTGGTTTTTACTATTCTAAATATTTTATTTAAATTTATTCTTCTAACTTTATGTTGCTATGAGCCAATGAGATGGCTCAGCAGGTAAAGGTGCTTGCTGTCAAGCCTGCTAACTGAGTTACCCAGGACCCACACCGGGAGGACAGAACTGACTCTCAAAAGTTCCTTCCTGACCACACAAGGGCTCTGCCATGCAATAACCCAGCTTTACACCATCCATTGATAACAATATGCTCTGAAAGTTCTTATATTTTTCTTCTTAAATTTCATATTTGAAAAAAATTAAAAATCAAATTTACAGGGAAATCAAAATGATCCAGAAAGTAAAGTGCTTGCCTCTGATTTAGATCTGAAGAACAACATGGTAGAAGGAGAGAACCAACTTCTACAAAGTTGTATTCTGATCTCCAACCCGTGACATGGCATGCACACCTACCACAAGCACACAAAATGCACACACACAGGCACACCCACCACATGCACACATGCATGCCCACCACATGCACATCTAACACATGCACACTCACCACATGCACACCCACCACATACACACCCACTATATTCACAAACTACATGCACATCTAACACATGCACACCTACCACATACACATATGAACACATGCACACCCACCATATACACATGCACCACATGCACACCCACCACATGCACACCCACCACATGCACATACGAACACATGCACACCCACCACATGCACATACAAACACATACACACCCACCATATACACACCCACCACATGCACACCCACCATATACACACCCACCACATGCACATACAAACACATGCATACCCACCATATACACATCCACCACATGCACACCCACCATATACACACCCACCACATCCACATGTACCACATGCACACCCACCATATACATACCCACCACATGCACACCCACCACATCCACATGTACCACATGCACACCCACCACATCCACACCCACCATATGCACACCCACTATATGTATATCCATTATATGCATATCCACACACATGCACACCCACCATATGCACACATGTACACTTGTCGGGCCATGGACGGGTATCCTGGTTCTTGGGTTGTGGGTGTTCGGCCACGCCCCCAGAACCCAGGGCCCTGACACTCGGTCTAATCTCCATTCAACCTGTCAGTCACATAAGGCACAGGTGGAGGGTGTGATTAACAGGTCTCCACCTCGAGAGATTTAAATATTAATGAGTTATCTAAAGGCCAGGGGGCGTAGCTAATTAAGTTACTCCCTCTCCTCTTCCTCCTCCCTATAAAAGCCAAGCTCCCCTGGCTTTTAAGGGGAAGGGCGCACCATCCAGACCCATCCACCACTCCATGAACAATAAAAGCTTTGGATCCCTTGGACTCCATGTTTCTTTTGTGCCTGCTGCCAGGGTCCCAACCTTTGGAACTAGACCTTCTCGTGACTGTGCGAACCAGACCCGCCAGCAGCGTGGAACGCCCCGCCTCAGGACTCCCCCACCATGCGAGTTTTTTCTCACATACACTGACCACACGCATACCCACATGCATAACCACATGTACACCCATCCTATATACACCTAACCACATGCACAGCCACTATATGCATACACATACATGTATACCCAACCACATGCACACCTACCATGTGCACACCCACTACATGCACATCCACACAATGCACAGCCCACACACACTTGTATTCACATACATCCACATACATGCACAGCACACATATGCACACTCATACACATGTACACACACATGCACAATACACATATAAGTACATAATAATATATGTCTGTCAAGACACAGAACCAGCCATATATAAAGAGTGATTTATTATGTATATATTATACTGGAAGAAAGGCCAATATTATAGACACTCAGCTATATTTTCCTTTTAAATAGACTCTCACTGTTTTGACTGAAAACTGTTGAAAAATGTATGTCTACTATAATTAGGGAAGCTTTCAAAGATTTTATACTTTGATTGACTGAGTTCAATACAAGTTAGGATTTGACCCCTTGAAAAAGCATTAGGGTATAGTTTACCAGTAAACCTAAAAAATGCACCATCACTACTTTATCAAACTTCATAAAATAAAATCCAAAGAAACATCAGTGATGAATAAAATGGGAAAGTAATAGAAAAAATTACAGTTTTCTAAAATTTGATAAAAAATATCTAGAACAGCCTGCAAGTCTCATTTAAAAGAGAAAGAAACAAAGTTAGTTTCTACCTTTTAAAGTTTGAAAGTATTTTTAGAACTATTCTTTGGTGCTGGTGAAAGTTGGTTTTTGTTTATTTGTTTTTTAATGCTTTGTAGTTATAAAAATTAAGTTGGGGCTAGAGAGGTGGCTCAGTGGTTAAGGACACTGACTGCTCTTCCAGAGGTCCTGAGTTCAATTCCCAGCAACCACATGGTGGCTCACAACCATCTGTAATGAGATCCGATGCCCTCTTCTGGTGTGTCTGAAGACAGCTACAGTATAATCATATACATAAAATAAATAAATCTTAAGAAAAAAAAAAACAAATTAAGTTGGGTGTAGTGATGTACACCTTTAACCCCAGCACTAGGGAGGCAGAAGCAAGCAGATCTCTGTGAGTTTGAGACCAGCCGTGTGTTTATGTGTGTGTGTGTGTGTGTGTGTGTGTGTGTGTATTTGTGTGCAAAGCTCTAGAACAGCCAGGGCTACATAGAGAAATTCTTTTTCAACAAAACAATTTATTTTCTGGGACAGAATGGTTCAGCAGCTAAAGGCATTTGTCATACAATCCTGACATCTTGAATTCGATCCCTGGGACCCACGTAAGGTGAGAGGGAGAGAACTGACTTCACAGAATTCCCTGTGACCCATGCATGCTATAGATGCATTCCCACACAGCATGTACACATCAGTTACACATACACATCAGTGAAGTTTAAAACTATCTTCTGTGTTTCTATAGAGTCTGTGTCAATTCTGTCATCAGGAAAACAGCAATGTGTGTTTTAAAATACTGGTTAGAAAGAGGAGAGAAAATTAAGTTATAAGAGGAAGAAAATGAGAATGCTTTATGAAGCTGGATCTGTTCCTGACAGGAACCCTCAGTATAAAATACTGTCCATGTACTCAGTATCTTCAGAGGGTTTTGTTCAGAGAACAAATGACTTCTCTCCTATGAAGTCATAATCGAGTTCAACATAACAGTAACCCTAAAAAGGACAGTTTCATGGCTTCCAAATAGTTTTTCAAACAAGGAACTTTAAAAAGAACCATTAAATACTATAAATTCATACCTTGAAGAACGATGTTCTGGCTTATGTCGCTCGTTGCGATCTGAAAAGAAAGGAGACAGTCACACGTCAGCACAGGCTTTAAAGGAGCTGTAGACTCCAGCTGCCACACCACCGAGTCTCACAGATGACAGGTCAGGGCAGCTCTGTTTTCTCCTGGGCAACGTTCTTCACTGGAGTTGAGAGGATCTGCCTGACACGAGTGTCGAAAGCATGCGACACAGGACACATAAAACTTTTTTGATGGGTTGGTAACATCTACTCAGAAAATGTTATTCATTTTAGAAGATCTTTGCTGTGTTAAAGACTTTGCTAAAGCTAAAACGACAGCTAAAGAAAATAAGGAAACTGAAAAGCCAGAGATTACTCAGCTCTGAAAAATTATTCCATGAATCATGGTTGGCAGGAGCTTCTAGCAGAATGGGAGGGAGCAACATGAGCAGCTGGCAACATCTGCAAACACACCAAGACCAGTACAGCCTTAACTCCCTCCCGCCCAGAACATTCAAGAATGTTCTGTGGATAGTTAGCTATAATGCGGTATACATAAACATTCCAATGATCACAACGGTGAGGGAAGGAACTGCAAGAACAAGAAACCGGAGACGCTGTTAATTGTCCAAAAGTACACAGTGCAACGCCCTAAGATGTCAACTGTGCCCGGGGTGAGAAAGCCAGCTGTGTATAAAAGTTCAGGGGCCTAACTGCTCAAATGTAATTTTCTAGACTGTTACAAAATACTATGTATCTATCTGAAAACCATCCCATGCACAAGAGACACAAAACATCCAACTTGCTCATTTGAGTCCAAATAACAATTGTTCCCTTGTATATGCTTTGAAATAAGAAAAAGAAACCGAAGAAAGCCTCAGTGTTTGCAAAAATCAACACAGTGCAGTCCCACCCGACTTTAAAAGAAACCTATGGGAACACTATCAAATTCCCTCTCCTATAACACCATCTCAATCAATGTTAACTTTGTAGAATGATTTAAAGACAAAGCAAAGGTTAGATAATAATACCCCCATCCAATTTTACTGAAGGTAGAGCAGGACAGAGAGCATTGTACTCTAAGAGGAAAGGGGAGGGAAGGAGTAAGGCGCACTGAGGTGCATGATGCTCCATCTTCTGCACAGGATTTATAATAAAAAAGAAGCGACTTATTTATTTATTTATTTATTTATTTATATTCACTTCTTTAGTGTGTGTGTGCATACACACGCAACTTTCACAGGCATTAGGTTTCTGCTTCTGCTGTGGCTTCCAGGAACTAGACAGCCAGGTTAGCATCTTGCATGACAAGAACTCTTCCACTGTAGCATTTTTACCTGCCGGGCCATCTCACCCACCCAAGAAACGCCTTTTTAAGCCAAAGAACTAGTATACAGTAAGACTGTTTTCAGAATGAGTAGAAAGTAGATTCATGATAAAACATGTTTGTTTAGATGCTCTGCCCTCTATGTGTACAATGGTAATGTTTCTGGTTCTAATTTCTACACACTGAGTGTTACTGTACCTTTAAAACAATCTTAATTTACTCATCTCACTCCTCCCTTAAGCAAAAACAGTAGACTTTCCACTGTCGGGTATTAAAGTCATAGTAATACTTGGTATATTTTAAATCTTAAGAGAAAACAAATGATTCTTCTGGCTTTTAGCTTGCTTGTTGTGTTAACAAAAGCAAAGCAGAAACTGGATAGAAGTTAGTCATTCCCATAACAAAGCAGCAGCTCTTACCTGTGGCTAGCCAGGAGCTAATAAAACTCTGCTCGGGATGTCACTGCCCTGGTTTCCTGCAGTTTACTTATCTAGGCATGTGCCAGCAGGATCCTTCACTAATCTCCCAAGGCACACAACACACAGGAGGAGGGAGAAGCAGAGTCAAGAGCTTGTAAACAAGCCTCAGCATCCAAGGGCTTCCCTCCAGGGACCATTCTGATTGGCAGATGTGCTATGACCCGTCTGCACATCTGGAATGTGACCACTCAGGAAACGGATAGCTCTGGATAGCTCGCAACTCTCCTCCACTCTGGGTTCAAGCAGGAAATCCCAGTCATTTCAATACTTTCAGCTCTAAGAAAACACAAATGTCTTCCTTTTCAGAGTATCAGGCTGGTAAATAAAATCCAAGAAAATGATCTGATTAACTGTTGGAAAACATTTAAACGTTTCCCACAAGTTCACTTTGTGTTACAGATCAGATTCCTATGTCAATATATGTGCAGTGTTTATTACGTGTTACTCCTATGAACCCACAGTGATGATTTGAGAATAAGATAAATTATCCATTGTTTACAATATCCCCAGACATTCAACTTTCAACAATAGTAACAAATTGAAACACACATCTCCACCTTCATCTTCTCCCCAAAGAACACAGATAAACACAGTTCACACTTGGTGATCAGGTCATCTTTTAGCTGGAATGCATATAAATAATGGAACGTGTATGTGTGCACACCCATGAATGTGCATGTGTGTAGTGTCTATCTGAGTCTTCTGTTTGTACTTTTCAAATAACGTTATGGTTTATGCACTTCTATTTTAAGCAAAGCAATTTTCACAATAGGGAAGAATATTGTGCAACTGTCAAAAAATATATTGTGATTACTTCAGTCCAAGAGCCAAGACTGAACAAAACAAATCACGAGAACAGATTCAGGCTCCAGTTTCTTGCCAACAATAAAAAATAAGTTGGATAAAACCTTAAGCAGAGCATGAACAGACTGAGATCTAACATGAAAATTTTATCTTGGCCTACACAGTGCTTAAAGAACACAAATTTTACTTATTTCAAATCAAACACTTTCTAATATATTCTCCATAATTAGAAAAGAATGTATGGGCAGAAAACAGGTTTCTGGACTCATGTATATGATATGATAAGAATAACATTGAAGAATTGCTAAAAATAAAAAGGCCCATATTGACAACTCCAGGTTATACACATTTCCCTTTCAAGACAGTTTCTGGTTCTAAGACATGGAGCACATGTTTTAGTTACTTTCTAACTGCTGTGATAAGACACCAAGACATCTTAGTTAGGGTTTTACTGCTATGAACAGACACCATGATCAAGGCAACTATTATAAAGAACAACATTTAATTGGGGCTGGCTTATAGGTTCAGAGGTTCAGTTCATTATCATAAAGGCAGGAACATGGCAGCATTCAGGCAGACATGGGGCTGAAGGAGCTGAGAGTTCTACCTCTTGTTCCGAAGATTGGCTTCTCGGCAGCTAGGACAAGGGTCTTAAAGGCCAGTTCCCACAGTGACACACCTACTCCAACAAGGTTACACCTATTCTAACAAGGCCACTCCCTGGGCCAAGCATATACAAACCATCACAGCAATTTACAGAAGCAAGACTTTATTTGGGGCTTACAATTTCAGAGGGTGAGTCCATGACCATCATGGCAAGGAGCATGGTAGCAGGCGGGCATGGTGCTGGAGCAGGAGCTGAAAGTTTATATCCTGATCCACAAGCAGGAAGCAGAGAGAGCTAACTGGAAATGGTGTGTGCTTTTGAAACCCCAAAGCTCAACCCCAGGGCCGCCATCTTCTCTAACAAGGCCACCACATCTAATCCTTCTGAAAGTGTTCCATCCACTGGGGACCTATTCAAATATATGTGCCCATGGGGGGTCATTCTCATCCAAACCACCACATATGATCCAATGTTCATGTGTTCAGACAGTACACCACTTGTGTCCACTCTGACCAGGACGGCTTTTGGGGAAATGACTGCACAGATCCGACTCATGACTCTAAGATGACAAGCACTTTGAAATGTAGATGACACAAATGCAAATGTCATCTTTTGCTTTGGTTAAAACTTAAGAGGGATGGCCAATGTAGATCTTGCAGAGTCAGGCTTTGATGATTTGGCTTTGATCACTTAACTAAAGAGAAAAATCAAGCCTCATTGAGGAGAGAGGAGCTTGTTTTAGTAACTGCAGTCAGAAGTGATGGGTCTTATATTGTTCTTTGAAATTAGGGGAAGACTCAACCTCCAGAATGAACACAGGATAAACCCACAGCAGAGCAGGAAGCAGTGCGAAGGGAATCTGTCCTACAACTCACACTAGAGTTTCAAAATGTCTGTAACAAGAAAAATCTTTAAAAGCTTCTATGTCATACTAAGCACTACCATCGAGTTCTGACTTGGGTGTTTGTCTATGTTTGGTTTTAAATTGTATTTATTGGTTTTAAATTACATTGTGTGTGTGCATTGTATATGTTGTGTGTATGTATAGTGTGTATGTGTGCATGTGTGTATAATGTATATGGTGTGTATGTTTGTGTAGTGTATGTGGTATATGTGTTTAGTATGTATATGCATTCATGGGTATGGTGTGATGGTGTGTGTATGTGGATATGTGTGGGCACACATATGCCATGATATACATATGAAAGTCAGAGGACAGTGTTCAGAAGTCTGTTTTCTTTTTCTATGTTGAGAGCTGGAGACTGAATCCAAGTTATCAAGCTTACCCACTAAGCTATCTCACTAGCCCTAAAACCTGTGTGTGTGTGTGTGTGTGTGTGTGTGTGTGTATTTTGAGACAGGGTCTCACTGTATAGCTTTGGCTAGTTTGAAATTCTCTGTATAGACCAGACTAGTCTATACAGAAGAACTCAGAGATCTGCCTGCCTCTGGCTCCCAAGTTCACCACCATGCCCAGTGTTTTGTTTTGTTTTGTTTTTTAAATCAGTCTCACTATGTTGCCTACTCTGGTCTCAAATGATACCTCAGCCTTCCCAGTAGGTAAGGTTAACAGGCATGCACTTGACTCCACATTCAGTTTATTCTATTATTTCAAAAACATGGACCCCCCCCACACACACACACAAATCATTCAACATTAATGCAAGAGTGCAAGTATCTGAAAAAGGATTAGCCATGTGCTATGTAAGGTTCAAATAGACCATATGGTAGTGGTCCCAAATGATTTCCTGGAGCTAAGAGTTCCTATTGCTTACACACCTCATAGTCCAACACATCACACGCACGTTTGCAGGATGCTGCTATAAAGAGACTCACAGTATGGCACTCATGAGCATGTAGCACATGCAATTAAGCAGGGTACATAATAATGACTACACTGCCGGTTTAGGTATTTATTATCCTATACTTTTAATCGTTATTTTAGATCATATTCATCTCTATATAACACAAATTTACTATAAGACAGCACATAGCAGCCTCATGTGTCTCGCATGCACTGCCTCTCTTGACTGCAAGGGGCTTCACTTAGTAAGTGCTCTATACCACCAGGCTCTGTGTGAGTGAGTCTCTGTGACATGCACAAGACCGAGACAATGCCTGGTGACTTATCTTCCATGCACATTATAGCCCCATCATTAGCTGCCCAAGGTGACACTTGCCCAACAATACCATTGCTTTTAATTTATGATAAGCAGCTTAAATAAAACAACGAACCCATCCATTACACTGATAGAACAGAAACATCCAGGGCTCACGAGTCCTTGAGGACTCTTAAAGATCGAAAACCGATTCTACAGAGATACGTGTTATACAGAGTTTCATGGGCTTTCCTAAAGCTTCAAACAAAGAGAAGACATATCAGGGAATTTGGGATGGTTCAGCAGGTCAAGACTAAAAACCTGAGTTCCGTCTCTGGGACCCCATGGGTCTCACAAGTTGTTCCCTGCCTTTCACATGTGCGTGCACACACAAACACACACACACACACACACACATACACACACACACACCAAACAAACGAAATAAAACGAAATGCATTGTACATATACCTAGTTCTTAAGGATCCAGTGGTTGTTCTCTGTCTATGTGTAGACATGAACTTAGAGATGTCTGCCTCTGCCGTCCATTAGATCGGCTTTGCTCCAGTGTGTCTCTAAAGTGATTTTTCTTCACGGTTAGGGTTCCTACACTGACTGTGATACTGCTCTATTAAATGTAAGTTTCCTAAAAACTTGTTTCTTTTCTTGCAGTGCTAGGGATCAAACCTAAGGCCTTGCTCAGACGAAGCAAGAAACTGCTCTACCACCAAGCTCCGCTCCCACTGGAAAGCCCAGTAAAGATCTATTTGACCTTGTTGAACTGCTAGGAGATTAACGAGAACCTCGGCATCACTACAGCAGGACAATTTGAGGCACACAATTTACGCGACTGTTGCTCTTTTCTAATCCTAATTAGAAACCCTAAACTCACTGAATCGTAGCACCTTAATCACGGGGAGGGGAAACAAATACAGAGAGGAGTTTAGTTTTCAAAACAGGATTCATGATCACACAGCAGCACACTGTCTGTGTAATCTGCTCCGGCCACACCCAGTGTGTCCACGGCCCTCTCCCAGGCTCTTATCAGCTCTTGTCAGGGTGCTGTGTCCCAACCGGGTTTTCTGGTTCTGGCCTCTTCTTCCATCCTGCCATATTTGTTTGCCAGATAAATCTAGGTCTTAGAAAAACTACAAATCATGACATGCCCATGCCGTACACCCCAAGAAGACAGATAACACAGTGACGCTTTGTACACCCTGCCTGTGCTACTGCCGTAAGCCTCAGTCGCCATCACCTCAGAGGGCGTCAGTGAACTAGCTGTAGTCACTAGTGTAGGGACTGCACTAGTTATTTATTCTTAGTCAGTTTTCTCAGCTGTGAAAAGTGAGAAAATATGTCACAGAGTTTCTGTAAGGGAACACGCCATGCATAAGTGCATGCCGTGTGTGTGTGTGTGTGTGTGTGTGTGTGTGTATGTACATGTACATTGAGGCTACTATTTATAATTATTATATTTTACTTACTTATTGTTAGCATTTTGTCTATGCTCCTGCAGTTACCTGCCAACAGCCAGGTATGCCTGACTCACTATAAAAGGGGCTGTTGCCCGCTCCTTTCTCTCTTGCCTTCCCACTCCTACTCTGTCCTCTCACCCCTTCCCCCTCTCTCCTGTTCCCCTCCTCCCCCTCCATGTGCTCATGGCTGGCCTCTACTTCTCTACTCTTCTCTGCTCTCTCTGTTTCTCTGCCTTTCTCTGCCTCTACTACCCTCTTAACTCTCCTCCCCATGCCCTGAGTAAACTCTATTGTATACTATACCTTTGTGTGACTGGTCCCTCAGGGGGAAGGTCCCTCTGCATGGGCCCACAGAGGCACCCCCTTCCCTCACACCTCACCACACATCCACCAAAACATATCACCTGTCTCTTTATCTTTTTATAAACACATCACTTATTGTGTCAGGGGTACACACGTGCCACAGTGTGCATGTGGAGGTCAGAGGACAACTTGCAGAAGTCATTTCTCTCCTACACTGTGAGACCTGAGAATTGAACTCAGATCATCAGACTTGGTGGCAAGAACCTTTACCCATTGAGCCATCTCTCTGGTCCCCTATACCTCTTTTCTTGATACAGCGTTTCTCACTGAATTTTGAGTTCACCAATTTGGCTAAGCTGGTTGACCAATTAACTCCATCAATCTGCCTGTCTCCACCTCCCAAGCACTGGTACCGTAGATGACACATGCCTTTGTGCTGGCCTTCCAATCAGTTCCTCATGCTTGCACAGAAAGCACTTCACTGACTCAGCCATCAACCCAGCCCAACCGATCAGCATTTTAAAATCTCTTTCTGACTCTGCCTTTCTCTCATATCTATCTTTAAACACCAGTCATGGCTATCATAGGTCAGAGATGATCATTCAGTATAATTTCTTTATAAAATGGCCAACTGATCAGCAACATTGATCCTCCTTTGCTATAGAATGAGACAGTCACTGGTTCCAGGCATTAGGGCATGGATCTTTGTGGGGAAGGGGAAGAGCATTATCTTGCCTAAACCACCTTATCTGGATGCCATGCTCCTTCTCACCCAGTCGATACTTAGCTTGTAACAGCATGCATGCATTGCCCCCCCCTTTTTTTTTTTTAAGATTTATTTATTTCATTTATGTGAGTACACTGTCGATGTCTTCAGACACACCAGAAGAGGGCATCGGATCCCATTAGAGATGGTTGTGAGCCACCATGTGGTTGCTGGGAATTGAACTCAGGACCTCTGGAAGAGCAGTCAGTGCTCTTAACCTCTGAGCTGTCTCTCCAGCCCACATGCATTGCTCTTTACGGTTTTCACACAAGTCTGTTCCATTTATCCCAAGTGTGGTGTTTGATAAAAGCAAGGACAGTCTTGGGTTCTCTACACCGTCAGACTCTGCAAATGCTAACGATAATGGGACCAGCCACTGCTCTCCCTTTCCTCTTCTGACCTGCATCCCATCTCAGAGGTAAGTCTGATATCGATGAAATACATCTAAGAATGTCCATGCATCTTTTACTTCTCATGAACATAATGATTTTAAAAATCACCTCTGTTCTAAAACTTCTGCCTCAAAGCAGCCCTCAGAAAAACAAACCAAATACAGGAGACAAAATGGCAGCACATAGGAATTGGAAAAGGCACTGGCTATCTGGTGGCAGGCTGCTTCCTTTTAATAATTCTTTAAAGTGTTTCAAGGGGCTCACTTTGATTGCTGAATTCACCTGGCTATTAAATCAGGCTGTGATCAGAGCTTTTTTATGCTGGTCATTTCAGACACTCCGAGTCCCCTCACATGTCCCTTTTCACCCACAGTGAGTCTGGCAGGGACCTTAGGAAGATGGACATTTCATCAGTGCTATGCAGGGAAGAAACAGAAATGGAGGCTGGCCCAGGGACAGGCGTCCTCCTTCAGTCCTCTCTGCTGCTCTCACCTCAAGCTGCCCAGTGATTCTCTTGTCTCACTGATTACTTTCTTTTGAAAGTCTTACAATACCTCTTTGTTGCATTTGTTTATTGTGTGCATATGTGCATGGGTGTGTGTTTGTGTGTGCACGCACGTGTGCATGTGTGTGTGAAGATGTTCTGTTAGTGCTTTGAGACAAGTTTTATTATGTAACACAGGTTGGCCTGGAACTTACACTCCTCCAGCTTCAGACCATAAAGCGCCAGTATTAGAGGTATGCAGTACCATGCCTGGTCCTTGTGAACACATAATTGTACTCTCCAAATGTATTTCACTATGACATAACCTACTTTGGCCTCAAAAATTATTAGTGTTATTAATTTGCTAATTTGAGACAGAGTCTCACTATGTAGCCCTGGCTGCCCTAGAACTATGTAGACCAGGCTGTCCTCAACTTCATAGAGATCTGTCTGACTCTATCTCCCAGGTGCTGGGATTAAAGGCATGAGCCACCAAACCTAGCCTAAAATTATTTTTTTTTTAAGACTCAAGAGTTTCAAACCACTTTCCTGAGTAGGCTGAATGAGTGACACAGAGAAAGGAATGAAATAGATTAAATATAAGAATTTTATCTCTTTACTAGAACTTCCTATTATATTTCAGAACAGTACAGATTTTGTTCATGAGACTATGGGAAACAAAAATTAAGATTGTTATTTCAGGTGCAACAGGGTTAGACAACACCTCTAGCCACATGCTGCCCTTTTCAGCTGTTAGGAAAAAACAAACACAAAAACAAAACCAAAACAAAAAACCAACAAGACAAAGTCTTTACAATCCTTTAAAGACAAACCTCCATTTTTCCTATCTCCCAGTCTGTTAGTTCTGAGCATTAAATGATGTTGCAACACAGCGCTTTTCTCCTGTACGGCTGACTCTGAAAGGTGAATGAACATTAGGAAAAGAGTGTAGCTAAGAGATGCTTTCACTTGTGGAGTAGCTGAATGCACCAAGGCCTTGTGGAGTAGCTGAAGGTAACCTTGTGGAGAAGCTGATGGTGACCTTGTGGAGAAGGAAGAGCACCAGGCCAGGCCCAGGGACTCCAGTGAAAGAACAAGTGGTAAATAAACCTTTCCCACTGGGATGGGAATTCTTGTGACCTGCATTTTCAAGTTGACGTGTTTATCCACAGTGGGGCAGTCTTGATCTCTAATCTAGAGTGACCTTTAAAAAAATATTTTTTATTCAAGAAAAGGTAAAGCCATGTATGATTTTTGCTAATGTATCTTACCTAGGGATAGGGAATATACTTTCTGTACACACACTGCCTCCCAAAACTCAAGCACGCTCATCTCCTTCCTCTCCATTAACTTCCATCCAAAGAACTACCTTCAGAAGAACACAGAAGCAGAGGCAGAATTCTCAGCTGGCTCATGCTGTTCCTCCCCGTGTAGACACCTAAGGTAAGTGCTCATCCAGCCCTTAGCACCTATCAGCACTAACACACTTTGACACCTCATTGCTTCCACCGGTGTCAACTGCTTAGGGATGACAAAAACTGTAATCCCTGGTACCTTGCAGTCTCAGTGCAACATGATAGGATACAATGGCCCGAGTCCTCCATCTCTGCAAATGAGAAACAAGCTGAGATAAAAGGCCTGTGCTGCCCATTTGTGTCTCCTCTTATTTTTTTTTTTTTAAAGAATTTATTTATTTAGTGTAAGTACACTGTAGCTGTCTTCAGACACCCATATGAGGGCATCAGATCTCATTATGGATGGTTGTGAGCCACCATGTGGTTGCTGGGATTTGAACTCATGACCTCTGGAAGAGCAGTCAGTGCTCTTAACCACTGAGCCATCTCACCAGCCCTGTGTCTCCTCTTTTGTGGGAGCAGGTGGCTATGACTGATCCACAGAGTGTGTATCATCATCCAAAAGCTACAGATAATTCTGATTAGAAAAGAAAGACCCCAGTGGAAGAGCTAGGGGAAATACTGAAGGAGTTGAAGGGGATTACAACCCCATAGAAAGAACAATTAACCAGACCACCCAGAGCCCCCAGGAACTAAACCACCAACCAAAGAGTATACAGGGAGGGAGCCATGGATCCAGATACATATGTAGCAGAGGATGGCCTTGTCTGACAACAATGGGAGGAGAGGCCCTTGGTCCTGTAGAAGCTTGATGCCCCAGTGTATGGGGATGATAGTTCGGTGAGGCAGGAGTGGGTGGGTGAGTGCAGGAGCACCCTCATAAAGGCAAAGGGGAGGAGGGAGAGGGAGAATGGGATGGGAGGCTTGTGGAAGGGTAACCAGGAAGGGGGATATCATTTGAAATGTAAACGAATAAAATGATTAATAAAAAAAAAAAAAAGAAAGAAAAAAGAAAAGAAAGCATCTGGAGGTATTACTTCGGAAATGTAAACCAAGAAACACATAACACCAATGAAGCAATGCAGTGTTGAGGGGCAATGCTTCTGTCACAGAGAAACACAGAGCCACCTAAGAGTCACTTCAGTGGCTCCCAGGTCACACAACACCACTGGAAGAAATGTGAACTGCTTACCAAGCACAACAGCCCTGAAAGCTGTCCGAGTGTCTACTATGTTAGAGCATCCTTAAAGGGCGGCCTCTGTGCCTCACCAAAGCCCCATGGTGAAGATCCTCTGTGCCTCACCAAAGCCCCATGGTGAAGATCCTTGACATCTTACCGATGAGAAAGTAAAGTCTCAGAGAACTTAAGATTGAGAACTAAAAGGAGAGATTTTGGGAGTTGAATGTGAAGGCCCCCAAAGTTCCTGCTTCCCTCCTTTCCATCAGAAAACTGGTGGGGCCCTCATCAGATGAACCTGTGGTCCACAAATAAAACCGCTGCTCACCAGAAGCCATGCTTATCCCACATTAGATGATACGTCTCTCAAAGACTGACTCCACAGTCCCGAATTCCTTCCCCTGGACTCTGAGTTTTCTGAAGCTCAGAAACTCCCCAACTACACGGAAGCCTTCGAGTTGAGCACCTCATGACAGCATGTGAACTTGGAGAGCTCCAATCTACTGTCCAGTGTTATCAGATTCTTTGTCCTGGTTACTAACATTGGATTTATAAGCAAGCGTGTACACAGCTGTAGGGATGCAGAGCATCGTAACATTAAGAGGCTTGGATTCTGTGGGGCAATCATTTGCTGTTAACTCCTGCATCTTTTCTACATTCCTGCAGGAAACAGGCATGCCTTATTAATACACCGATCGGCACAGTCAGCTCTGTAATCAGAGGAAAGTGCTATTGAAAACAAACCTTCATCCTAAATTAGTCAATTCATCCTTTCATTCATAGACATGCTCCCTCAACCAACGTTAAACAAGCAGCTAAGGAAATCAATACGTAAAACAGACTAGCCAAATGTACAATCGATTCTCAATGAAAGAGAAAAAAAAAACACCTTAGGAAAAAGATATTTAAGATGTTTTAAATGCATTCTCAGATTTAACAAAGTTTATTTTATGTATATACCTCTTTCTATTTATACATAAAACAGGAAAAATCTACCATGAAGAATGAGAAGACAGAACAAGTAGTTCTTCTGAAAGATTGAAGAGATGGCTCAGTAGTTAGCACTTGCTGCGCTTCCAGAGGACCTGGGTTCAGTTCCCAGCATTTATGTGGTGGCTCACAACCATCTGTAACTCTGGTCCCAGGGGATCCAATGCCTCTCCTGCCTCTGCAGATACCGCATGCACATGATTATGTATACACAAACAAATACATAATAAAATAAATATTTTTTTTATAAAGAAGTAGTTCTTGGAAGGATTGGTTGTAAACATAAAAGACTAAGCAGACAAGCTGAAAAAGAGAATAAACAAACCTGAACGTTAATCTGAAAATTTAAGGTGATAGGATTTTAAATAACACAAAGATAGAAAATAGAAAAATTAAGATCCATAGAAAATAAGTTCACGATGTCCACGTCATTTGCTCATTTGTGTTTTTGTCTCTGAGATGCTAACTCAGCCTAAAGCAACAGAACGGGTGATAGAGATTAAAAGTCCCAAAGAAATAGTTGGTGAAAATCCATGAACAGAACATATCCCCAAGACATTAGTGGACAAATGTCCAACAGGAGAGCTGTCACCCACGTCCCAGAATTCCACTCAGAAATATCCTCCAAGGAGAAAGGTGGGCAGAGGGAAGATAGAAGGTGTTATGGATCTGTCTGGATCTGTTTGGGGGTGTCTGTTTGCACGTGTTTGGGTTTATTTTTGTTTTTGAGATAGAGTCTCAAAGTGTAGGCCAGGCTGGCTGGAATTCACTATGTAGTGCAGGCTAGCCTTGAATTCACAGTGCTTCCTGCCTCAGCCTTATGAGTGCTGGAATTATAGACATTAGGAATCACCCCTGGCTGTTGGAGCTGTTGATTCTGTTACAATATTTACAGGGGGAAATGTCTGGGGTAGAGCTGACAAACCCAAGAAAGCTCTGGAAATTGAGAAGTGCAATTCAGGAGAAGATGAAATAGAGGTTGTATAAATAAGAGAAAAATCGTAGCTAAATTCCATCCACAAGGTATTTAATAAAGATTCCACATAAGATGCTTAAGTTTCCCATTAGCACCACCACTGACCAGACATCACTGCGCCAAAGTGCTTTTTATATGTCGCTAACACACAGTGAGATGCTACTACTCCACCCCCACCAGAATAGCTACAAGCCAACAGATGGATAATGAAAAGTACTGGCAAGGATGTGGTAAAAATGGAACCCTTCCGTGTTCCAGATGGGGATGTAAAATGGTGCATCTGCTTTGTAAAAGAGTCAGCAGTTTTCAAAAATCTAAATACTAGAGTTACCAAATGACCCCAAGATGCCAGTCCCGGGCACATGCATCAACAACAACAACAACAACAACAACAAAACCAGAGCTCATGTCTCCAAGGGAATAAGAGATTCTGGAGCCAAATATGAATGACCAAGGCCTGGGAACACAGACTTAGGTTACCCAAAATTTGATCGATGTTCTAACACATGGAAGCAGTCTCACTAAGTTTTTATAGTAACATAACAAAGAAAGTCGTAAATTAAGGCACTTAGCAAAAACATAGGTGGAAGCATTAAGCAGGCAGTTGCAGTACAGCAGGAAAACCTCGGCTGCTGCCCTCGGCTGCTATCTGAGAGCCTTTGGGTTGACAGAACTGAGGCTTTGTTAAACCAATACATCCACACAGGTTTTAAGCCTTGCTTTGTCTGTTAGTGACAGGATGTTAGGCCCAACACAGTGGGGTGGGCCTGCAAGGAATAGCTATCAAGTGCATACAAGATGCCTGAGATAAATTTAATTAGACTCTGGGCTGCAACAGCCCAACCTCTCCACATCACTGATGTTCCAATCGGTCTTTGCAGACACGGCTTACTTCCAGGAATTCTTGTTCACAATACTCAAGACAAAGGAAATCATTTCCACACAGAATCCTGTATACAAATGCTCAGAGCCATATAACAAACAGTAGCCAAAAAAATGGAAATGTTTTAAACTAATGAACTAGTAGTGGATAAAATATTGGTAGCAGGGCCAGTGAGCTGACTCAGCAGGTGAAGGTGGCTGCCTGATAACCTGAGTTCGTCCTTGTAACGCACTGCAGTGTGTGCTCTGACCTCCATTCACTCACACGCCATGGCACACGTGCTCACGAGCACACACATGCACATGTGTGAGTGCGCATACACACACCTGCACACATGTGAACACAAACAAGCACACACACAAATGTGATTACGTAGTATGGCATATAATAGAGTATCACTCGATCAGTTATCAATAGAGAATGGAAGCATACATGGGTAACACACATGGGTGGGCCTTGTAAACATTAAGAAGAAACCAAACACCCGCATGATGGCAGGAATGGAAGCCAAGAGCACACAACCTCAACAGGAAGTTGAAAGCCGAGAGAGTGAACTGGAACTACGCAAAGCTACAGATTCTCAAAGCCCACCCCCCCAACGACATACTTCCTTCAGCAAGGCCACACTTCCTAAACGTCTCCATACCATGCTACCAGCTGGGGAGTAGGGTTTCAAATGCTGAGCCAATGGAGAACATTTTCAAACAAACCACCACAGCTTTATCTAATTCCTTTTTATCTTTGGATGACAGTAAACTGGCAAATTTAATATTAAATTAAAATTTAAAAGTAAAATCAATAGTCATCTTTGAGGATACATGGAGTCTGGTAGAAAAGCTTCCGTGGTAATAATATAGACCCAGCTATATTTTGCTATGTCTAACTAAGGCTATAATAGTCTGATTATCTAAATATGATCTAAAAATGACCTTTCAACAGGAAGCAGTGTAAAAATATAGATAAAAAGGTGAACATGGATTTGCCGTAGAGTAAGTAAGTTGTACGAATCAAGAGAAACAACTCCAGTGACAGACAGAGGTAATCCCATGAGGTATCCCCTAATCTCTCTTATATTTTCCCAGAAACAGCACGACTGAGAAGCAAACACCCTCATAATGATCAGCCCCCGTCCTTATGAAGCTAATCAGTTTAGAGCAAATAAACCTCAATGAAGAAAGCACTTCTATGCTTCCTGAGTAATCAGGATCCAAATATGTATAAGAATGATTATTTAGTATCTAAGACGACAGCGATGTTATTATCAAATAAAAAGTACAGCAACTGACAATAACGTTTAAGCTCTTATGCTATAAAACGGAAAAAGGATTGTCTCTTGCTATTTACTTCTGTGAATATCGCCAAGACGTGAGAGTCAAACACTACATAGTCATGTCTTGATTCAAAGGAGTAAATATAAGTGGTCCCTGTATAACTGATGGCAAAGTCCTTCCCTCCCTTCCCATTCCCCTCAACACAGCATCTTCCCTCCCCATCCCCTTCCCTCCCTTCCCTTCAACACATCACCCCTCCTCCCTGCTGTCATCCACCCATCACCTCCCCTCACTTTCTCTCCCTTCCCCTCAACCCAGCATACTCCCTCTTCCCTTTCCTGCATTCTTTCCTTTTTATAATGGAGAGTAAGTGCAGGCCTCGCTGGTGCTGGGCAGGCACTCTACCATTAAGCTACCACCTTCCATCGTTTTACGTTCTTGCCCAATGGCAAAAATTAAGTCATAACTGGACAAATACTAAGCTAGAGAAAAGACTCCTTATAGCACAATGGTAACTATTAATAATACTGTTTTGAAAACAAAATCAAAGCAGGAGACACAGGGTCTGCACTGTAAGTGTTCAAAGCAATCTCCCACGGCAAAGCTCTCCAACTGCTGGGGAAAGCTACGCACTGAAAGCACTCTTATTTATTTTACTGGAGCATTGAGGAAAACTTCATTCTTTGATACAAGTTAAAATACTAGCATGGTTTGAGAATTGCTACTGAAAAGGAGACCAACCATAAATGAGTGTCTTAGTTACTTTTCTATTGCTGTGATTAAATACCATGACCAAGACAACTTACAAAAGAAAGCATTTAAATGGGCATACTGTTCCAGAGTGTAAGAGTCCCTGAAGGCAGATCAAAGCCATGGCGGTGGGTAGCAAGAGCAAGCACAGCTGAGAGCTCTTGGCTCCACTGCAAACTGGAGGCAGAGAGAGCTCACTGGAAACACAAAGCTTCTGAAACCTCAAAGCCCACCCCTGGCCATACCTCCCCAAACAGTTAAACCACCACACAGAGAGTCATGACGTTATCCCGCTACTAGAAAAGGAACTCAGAAAGAAGAATATCTCATCATGCCCCCTCCAAAGAGTGGATAGCTTGATGCATACTGAAGACCTGCTGTGGAATTCAGTTTCCAAGCTTAATGTACATTAGTTCACGGTGCCAGCAGGTGCTAACCAGAAGGCTGAATGATTTTTGTGGTTTAATAAAATGGCTATTAACTCCTGAAGTTAATCAGCAGGGAGCAAAAGCTGACTTGACCTTTAAGGGTCTACAGTACACAAGGTGTGGATTGCAGGGACAGGCACTCTTGAGTTTCACCCAGACAACAGCACAAGACTCGAAGGGTTGACGTTGTTTCTGATATTGTTCAAAGATATCCTAGGAGTGAATCATTTGGGAGAACTACAACCTAAGCTTATACAATTAATTGCTCAGAGCCTTGACAGAGTATAGCAAGAAAGTTAGACATTAGAGTTGACCTTGGGAAAGTACAGTGTGCAACAAAGCCAAGAACCAATAACACTAAGACTTAATCCTAAATTCTTTATATCTGAGACTAGGGATGACACATTTGTCTAAGGGGATAAAGGAAAATAAAAAAAATATTTTAAAAAAGCATAAAGATGGTTAAAATGGGATTTTTTTAAAATTTATTTTTTATTGGATATTTTATTTACATTTCAGATGCCATCCCCTTTCCCCATTTCCCCTCCCTAGAAAACCCCTATCCCATTCCCCCTTCCCCTTTTTGCTTTTATACAATTTTTTTAATGTTAACCAAAGGCTTTGTAAGTTTGGTAATGCTCAATATCAATCAGAAGTGTAACCTAATACCCAACCTAGACATATCAACTATCTTTGACTGACGGAGACATGTGAACATCTGCCTCCATGCCTAGCCCCCCTCTCTCTTTCTCTCTCATCACCTAGCTCCTCCTCACCTCCTCCTCCTCTCCTTACTCCTCCTCTTCTTCTCCGTACTCCTCCCTAAAATGGGATTTAAATATAATTTCTTAACAGTTATTTTTAAAGGACAGGAGTGTTGTGTTAAAACCAAAGACCATAAAGCACATATATCAAATAAAATGAACATTCTGAAAGAGCCTAAGATGACAGTGGACACCAGAATTGTGGTGGTCTTTCACTTGAGTTACTAAAAGAATCTATTTGGTGAACATGCTTCCAGTATGAAAGTCAAGTGTTGGCCAAGCATCAGTGCACAGGCTGTCCCTGAGACAGCAAAACGGACAGGCAAACAGGAGTACTCTCTAAACTTTCTACCATGACTACTGCTGGCTCTTTTGGAGCACGTTAATATTTATTTGTTCATATATTGATTAGATATTGCAACAAGATCTGATTTCCACTTCATTTGTTTCTGGGGGAATAGTGAGGAAATACTGATGTTTGGTAAAATTTACAAATCAACACCCTCCCGTGGGAAACAGGGGTCCTCTCTCAGCAGCATGCAGGAGTAAACCCACCACAGAGACTGACTCCTCCCGCCTGCCCAGCTTTCAGTAGCAAGTGTGCCCAGGCCTTTGGAACATTCCTACCTGTTTCCTGTAAAAGCTCATAACATTCTGGGTGTAGTTTAGCTGTGAGCTGTCAAATTCAAATGTTATTGGATGGATTTACACTGGTCCAGGACGGCCTTCTGTGTCTTTCCCTCAGATCTGGCCAGTCTCAATCCCCAAAGAAGATAAATTTAACTAGGGAAGAACAGTAAAGAGAAGGCCTGGTGAGATACACGACTTGAAGAGACCAGATCGCCACCCTCACAAGAGGTAAAAATAGCAAGTTTTTCTGCTAGTGTTTTAATTTATGTTTTTAAGAAAACTAAATCTGCTGGGTAGTGGTGGCACACGGCTTTAATCCCAGCACTTGGGAGGCAGAGGCAGGCGGATTTCTGAGTTTGAAGCCAGCCTGGTCTACAGAGTGAGTTCCAGGACAGCCAGGACTACACAGAGAAACCCTGTCTCGAAAATAAATAAATAAATAAATAAATAAATAAATAAATAAATACCAAAAACAAAAAAAACCCTAAATCCTCCTCCAGATTAAAATAGCTAAAACCTTTTGCTACAAAAGTTAAATTTTACTAACAGCATATAAAATATAAATGTGAAAAGGAAAGCCCAACTCCAGGTACTAGAGGGGTGCTGTCAACTGTCTTTCTCTGAGCTTGATGCCTCTTAGGGTAAATCCAAATTACATTTGTGCATGTGTCACCAGAGAACCGGAAAGTCCCTTCAGTGTGGAGTTAGCAATGTCTCCCTTAGACAAGGGCTTAGTAAATTCTTTCCACTCATGACCTCTTTCACCTGAGAAGTTTTTATGCAACTCCATATACACAGGTATATAAAATTAGTACATATATCAAACATTTACTGACAGTAAATCACAAAGTAATTTACTTTAAAAGAATTCTGTGGTATACATGTAGCTTATTACTTATTAAAGACAAAGGCAAACTTAAATATTAATGATAGGTGTGCTTGCTTAATTTTATATAAATAATTAAATCCTGACTAAATGGGATGCTAAAGGACAGAACATCTTCAATAGTTCTCAGAGCTGATTGCTATTTTGATTTATAATCATCGATGCGGCCAGTGCTCCTTCGCATAAAAACGTGGTACAAAGTAGTTAAAGTATGGTTAGAGCCATTTCTGAAACTACTGGAAATTCTGTGCTAATCCCAAGACAAAGTTCATTAAAATTTTTTAAAATCAAACCCAAACACCAATTTTTGAAAATCAAAGCTTTGAGGGCTGGAGAGATGGCTCAGCAGTGAAGAGCACTGTTTGCTTTTCCCGAGGACCCAGGTTAGATTCCCAAAACCCACACAACCGTGTCCACTATAACTCCAGTTCCAGGGGTTTTGAAGCCTTCTGGACTCTGCAGACACCAAGCACACAGTGGTACACAGGTATGCATGCTGGCAAAACACACACACACACACACACACACACACACACACACACACACACACACATATTAAATAAAATAAATAAAAATCATAGATAAATAAAACATTGTAACCCAATACAATCCAAAAACATATTAATTTGATACACGCTGAAGAATGCTGGCATAAAAATATTGTCTTTGTTTTTCCTAATTATTAAACATAATTAATTATGTTTCTAAAGAGCAGAAAATTTTGTATGCACATCAAAAACACTGTAGATTGCAATATACAACGGTCTTGAAAATTAGGTATTCCAGGCAACACTCACTGGTGCTACCTGTCATGATGACATGGCATGGGACACACGGGCATTCAGGACCACGGCTGGAGTGAAGTCATGTGACTCAGCACAAGCACGCACCTCCAAAAGAACATTACACATTTGATTTTTTAACTCATTTTTGGTCACTGCATCTTAGAAGCTACACATTTTTCAAGACTCCTACATTTATTTAGTTACTGGATCCCTTATGAAGTCATGACTCATGACTTAAGAAATGGGACTCAAGAGAATCTTACTGCAGAATGAAGTGGGGATCGGAGGAAGGGACAAGGGATCTTTAAATAAAGCAGAAAGGAGAGAACACCGTGGAAGGTCAGGATGGGCACACAGAGAAAGCAAAGCGCTGGGTGCCTCCGTCTCTAAGTTGTACTGAGATGGGCATAAAAACTTTGTTCTGCCCGAGGAGTTAAAACTACGCTCAATCGCCTTTGGCTGGGCCAAGGAAGAAATAAGCAGGTGAATTCCAGTATTGCTGGTTTTAACTCTGTGGCTGTTATTTACAGACTAAAATTCAGGCTAGAGATGTCAGGTAGCTAACCAAATTTATTCCCTTTAGTTGGCTTTGAGCCGGGAAGGCACAGTTAATTGTCAGTGTAGACTGTTGACCCTTTTACGTCTGTGGTCAGTGTAGGGCCCCAAGCTGCTCCCTTGATTCCTTTTTTACTGAAAAACACAAGCAGCATGGGAAGTGTTTGCTGAAATGTTAGCATTTGAAAGTCTTAAGTTAGTCTTAAATTAGCCGGGCAGCAGTGGCGCACACCTTTAATCCCAGCACTTGGGAGGCAGAGGCAGGCAGATTTCTAAGTTCGAGGCCAGCCTGGTCTACAGGGTGAGTTCTAGGACAGCCAGGGCTACACAGAGAAACCCTGTCTTGAAAAACAAAAACAAACAAACAAAGTCTTAAGTTGCCTCTTAAGAAATATCTGCTCCTCTCCCAAGTCTCCAACTCCTTTCCTCCTCTATCTTATTCTGTGTTTAACTAAATACATAGAAAATGACACTATTTTTTAATAATAATGTCCAATGCTGATACAAATAGCACAGATATGGGCATTCTTCCTTACCATGGTAGAAATGGGAATGGATCTTTCTAAACCAGAAAAATTTGACATTTTAAAAAGTTTACAGCTTTTTTCCTCTTCAAAAGTTCAGTTTAAAAAAAAAAAAAAAAAAAAAAAAAACTCTCCAGAACTAGAAGGGCAATGGAGATTTCCATGAAGATTTTCACTGTACTCTTCTTTTGACTTCTCTATCTAATCCACATTAACCCTTCTTCAGATGTCATGAGTTCTACGGTCAGCTACGGTCACACGTTTTTCATCTCATACAGCTTAATGATGATTAAGTTACGTGCCATAAAATCTACCTCTTTAAGAATACAAGCCAATGATCTAGTAAACGTACAGAGCTGAGCACACGTTACTGCAGACACTGTAGAGCTCTCCCACTGACGTCCATCAGTCAGTCACAGGACTATCAAGAGGCAAACTACACAGACTGCAGTGACTACAGAATCCTTACAGCAGGGCAGGATGTGATAGTCTCACCATGAAGACACAAGACTGCCACAAAGTAGTGAGACCAATATGGCTGACCAAACACATCTATGCATCATTAACCATACAGATTTGCCTGCTCCCATCATGCCACAGCTGTAAACCCCCTATGAGGGCAGGAAAGGGGAGCAAACCCCATTCTGAAACAATCTTAACCCATTTCTGTAATCTTAGCTCATTAACTCAAGATAACTCTCCCTTCAGCAAAGTTTGCCCAGGGAATAAGCTATAATATGTACAAAAGCCCAGCAATGTATCTCATCCCTTAAATGTACCTTTGCCCTGATAAACATATTCTCTATCATTTACTTTGTCTCACTGTATTCTGAATTCTTTGCTGGCAACAAGAACCTCAGAATGCAGAATAGGGAGTCTCAATCTATTTATTTATTATCTCTGAAACCTGCTCTGTTCTCACCCCCAGTGACTAATCCCTTGTGCCCATCTGTAGCCATTCCCTGCTGCCATCTTCAAACCAGCATATATTAAATCTTAGATATACAGTGTGGTTGTAGTATATAAAATGTCTACTTTTAAAGAATTAACGTGGTGCTATAAACAAGTGGTGATTTTCTTATAGCTCATTAGAGCCTTCTGGTAGCAGGAATGGTGGCACTCCAATACCAGCTGAGGCAGAAGGATCGATTGCCAGTTCAAGGCCACCAAGAGCAACCCGATGAGCTCCTATCTCAAGATACAATTTAGAAGGCAGGTAACTTCATCATAAAATACTTGCCTAGCATGTGTGAGGTTCTAGGTTCAGTCTTCACTGAGAGGAAAAAAAAAAAAAAAAAAAAAACTGGCTGCTCTCATCTTCCTGCATTCAGCAAGGTGACATCCACAAACATGTGTTCTTAGCAGTGCTTTGGGGAGCATGCAAAAGGAGGCCAACACTAACACTGTCATAACAAGCCCCATCTCTGAGGCATATCAGAAATGGCCACTTTGTCTCCACTTTGTTAGCCATTTTTAATTGGAAGATGTGTTTAAATGCTCACCTTCTTTATAATTTTGCCTAATGAGAGTCTGGAAAAAGTCTAGCTGTTTCTTTAAGTGGACAAAGTATTTTCACCCAAAATATTCAGGAATTTGGTGTGCAGGAATAAGCGTGGCTGACTGAGAGACTGGCCAATACGTTTTTGGTTGGTGCTGAATAGGGACGTCCCTAATTAGGGAGCATTTGTGTCATCTGATTTCTGATCCTTGCTTCAAAGTTCTCCCCACACAGCAGGGAGCACAAGGAGAAGATTAAACTTGATTTAATGAGAAAATATTTCTACCTGTTCAAACACGTATGAATCAAGGCAGTAGCAATTTTAGATCTAAAATTACTAGGAAAAACTGCTTTAAGCATTAAGAAATTCTTCCAGTGACAAAGGTCAACAGGAAAGAAACTCTTGGCAAAGTGTGAAAAAAAACTTCAAGAAACTGTAGACAAAGGTTCAAATCTTCGGACGGTCACCAGTTTGTCTCTGTCTCTGTCTGTCTCTGTCTCTGTCTCTGCTCTCTCTTTCCCTCTCTGGTCTCCTACTCTCTCCTCTTATCTGCCAGTCCCTCTCCAGAAAACATAAGTAAAACACTTCAGTGGAAAAATTGCTCCAGGATTTTCTCACCGTGAGTTTGTACTGGCTTGAATGTTTATTATTCAGAAACTAAAGCAACTGAATTAGGTTTCTCCCCTGTCAACACAATATCCTGGTGGGCCATCTGTTAGCTTCTCTGTCATCTCCCACTCAAACACACAAAGGGAACCTCAAAACCACTTACGTGGATACTCAGGATTGTTTTGAGGCTCAAACAGATGTGTACTTACACCAACTCTCCATTCCGGAGCCTCCGGGGCAATTACTGTGCTGACAAGAAAGATCACATGACACCCGAGGCACACGTGTGTCAGTCAGTTCTCACCTTCATCCTCAGCACACGTTCAGGATGTCTGTACAAGTCACAGTATTTAAAAACATTTTCTCCATTACATAAAAGAAAAATAATACACTTAACTCTTCCCGTTTAAAGCTGAACACTGTTTCCAGTGTTTTTCTTTTCTGAAAGATTAAGGTTTTTCAAGCCACAATTAAAAAATATGACTTAACTGGATTAAGAGCATACATTCAAGATTTTCATAAAATAATCATGAGAAAGGAGAATAAACTTGCAAAGTCTAAATCTATACTACTGCCTATCAGATGTGTGCAGATTTCTCCTAAAAATAGGTCAAAGTTTAAAGATATGAAAACCTGGTTACTGATTAAAGAAAAAAATTTCCAGTGTAGTCATCAGAAACTCAGGAACTCTGGTGGATCTAAAGGCAATACTTCCTGGGAATTACTCCAATCCTACGATCTTTACAAACGAGCTAAAGAAAATGATGGCTTCCCAATTCTTCCACTTTCCCCCTTCTCCTCTCTTTTCTAACACAGGGTTTAAGTATACAGCACAGGCCACTTGTGACCATCCTCCTGCCTCAGCTTCTCAAGAATAGCGATTATGTACACACAGCCACTATGACCTGCTCACCATTTTCTTAATTAAGAAATTAGTTACGGCCATCTCAGTTTAAACTAAATTCTGTAGCCAAGGCTGGCCTTTTAATTAGTGCACCTCCTGTTCCGCCTGTTCATTCTTTAGATCATATTTGTAAGTCCTAAGAGAAAGGTATTAAAGTTATGTAATCTCCACTAGGATAGCATCTTCTGCCTTTACTCTTTCCTTTCTTTCTGTGGTTTAGCTAACAAATGAAAGCCACAAGAAATTCTAAACTCGAAAAGGGGACAGAATATAAGATATCCAGACGGGCCCTTTTCTGTTTTGACATGTCTACTCTAGAACAGGTCCTGGCACCTGGCATAGGAACTCAGAACTGACCACTCGGTGAACAAGCAATGATTCGTTAGGAACCTTCGATAGGAAGGATATGTTGCTAGACAATGAATTCTGGGTTGGAATCTGTAATATTAGGAAGCTGGGGAGATACCAAGCTTTGCTACTTGACATATAAGATAATTAGCTTACACTTGGCCAACAACAACCTCAGTTTTCTTATCCACAACAGGGGGCTGAGGACTGGAAAGGCCATTGTGCGCTGAGAAAGAACACTGAGCAAATAAAAACACCATTGAGTTTCTGTGACTGATCACATTAAATGATTTAGAATCGTTTTCAAATCTCTACGCAATAACGTATTGTTAGAGGGGTTATTTGGTTTATAAACCAAAAGGACAATTTTGATAATAACAAAAGACTATAAATACTTTTTCTCCAGAGTCCATAATTATCTCTATATAAATTGTACATATTCATAAAATTCTAACTTCTGGGTGCTATGGCCAAGATTACTTTTGCTCTCTACTCTGAGGTCTTACCTACTTCCTTGATGTTACTTGTTATTTTGAGATATTTAATACGTTTGTTCAGGTTTTCCTGCAGTCCCCAACCAGGGGACTCACATGAAGAAACAGGAACCCTGTTCCTCATGATAACATGCCAGGCAGTCTAGGGCAGTGGTTCTCAACCTGTGGGCCACAACCCCTTTCAAACAGGTTACCTTATGACCATCAGATATTTGTATCTTATGCATGACAATAGCAAAATTACTATTATGAAGTAGCAACCACAATAATATGGTTGGGGGGGGGGTGTACCACAACATGATGAATTGTATTAAAGGGTTGCAGCATTAGAAGGGTTGATAACCACTGGGGGAGGGAATCTAGAAGGCACAGCTGGGCATGAGGCACTCTGGAGAAAGAAGCATCTTCCCTGAGATCTACTTGCATTTCAAGTTCTATAACCAGAAATGTGAACACTTGAATTACATTAGTTATCGCCTCACAGAAATAGATTCAAAATCATGGCGTCAGCATGTATTAAGAGACTATCTTAAAAAACCGATCTCTACAAAACTGCTCATTAAGTTAATGAATGAGCTTTTTATAACATTGTAACAAATGTGCTGACTGGGAAGGAGAAAACAGTGTCTCCTGATTGGACAGCGTGCTTGCTACCATCAGGTCACACTGGGCATAAATGTGTCTTTTGATGCACTGACCTCTTGAAAGGTCCTGTTCTCAACTGAAATCCTTACAGCATCACAGTGCTATCCGTGACTCTTGGAAAACCCAGCCCTCCCTTTTCCCACCACAGGCCTTCCAACTGTATACATTGTTATTATTTTCATGGTGTTTTCCTGTACTGCTCCAGCACCATCATCATATTAGCAGCCATAACCAGCTCTTGCTCAGCAGTAAGTCATATGTTCAAAAGTTCTCAGGGTCAACCTGCAGGTGGGCCAGGAACGAGGCTAGACAGCCTGTGCCATGCAGGCCAATGCGGTCACTTACCTTTCATAGCCTTCTCTATTATTATTTTAGTAAACAGAAGTTCTAAACTAAAACCTCTGAGCTAGTTCTCCCTTCCCACTAGACTCTCCTACCCGACTCCAAAGCCCCATCAGTGCTACACATCCTGGTCTCCATTTCGCCTAACACCTTGTATATTACAAATACCCACAAATACCTGGTGACCAAGGACTGCAAAGAACAGGGTATAAAAGGGCAAAAATGTAAAGAGAAAGCAGAGACCACTGGCTAGCTAACAGCTAACACTGGCTAGCTGACCAACAGGTGAATTCCCCATTATTTTCCAGTACAGCCAGTCCTCAGAGGCTTTTTTGATCCCAGTTTAGGGCTTGGTGTAAGCTTCCTACTGTCAGGGAGGAATTAGTTGAGAGACTGCAGTATGCTCCTGACACGTAACAGGGAGGGCAGAAGGTCTGTGTCTAGACTCGTCCCACACTATAGCCACTACCCATTAATTAGGCCCTGCTTCTTCTATTGCTCCCTTCCCTGCTCTACCCCTATCCCTCAGAGGAAGCAGAAACTCGCCAAACAGCCTGAGCCTGCAATAGTCTCTCAGTCCAATCCTTTCCCAGCCCGGCTGAGGTGAAGACAAAGGGGTGAGGTGGGGTAGGGTGGAAGCAAAGGACTCCACCAGGAGAGGGTATCTTGTTCTTCCTCGCTGCTCCATGCATGTCCCTGAGGACAGAGTGTGGATTCTGTTGGCACTGCGGACCTGCTGCCACTTCTCTCGGGGATCTCAGGTGAGTCCCGAGCCCTAGGCAGTCACATCTACCTTGGCTCTACCAAACTCAGACCCTCATGGTTGCCTGGCAAGTACTTTCATCTCGGAGCAATCACCAGCCTTCAAATCCTTCTCCACCCTGTGCCCCTTCAGGCCTCCTGTTGTGACCTCCTTGCTTACTTATACTGGCTTTTGCTCTGACTTAGCTATGACCTAAGAATCACAAGGGACAGGACAACTGCTGTAGGGAGGACAGTGCTGTTTAATCTGAGAAGTAATTGGTAATATGCCAATGTCTGCCTGGGTAGAGTATACATGGGTAGGCAGGTAAGGTAAGCACACTGGCCAAAGAGCCTCGTTTCTGTGTCCACAGTCTCACTTCTTAATACACTAATTCTACCCTTTATTTCTATGTAAGAATAAAACTATATTCCAAATTATAAGTAATATAAAACTATGTTCCAAATATAAGAATAATTCCATATTATTGTTCCCTGAATCATAAGATTCCTCTGTGCCATCTAAACGGGAACAACGACCATGAGCCTTCTTCACACCCAGGACCTCAGGCTATAGACTATTTCAAAACCCATAAATCAGGATTCTGCCTACCGCGGGGCCAATTACTTTTTTGGTTTGTCTGTTTTTTTAAGACAAGGTTTCTCTTTGTAACAACCCCGGATGTTCTAGACTTCGCTTTGTCAACCAGGCTGGCCTCAAACTCATCTATCTGTCTCTGCCTCCCAAGTGCTGGGACTAAAGGCATGCGTCTCTGTATCACGATGAGGGCAAAATATTTTAAATCAGAGCTACTTGTCAAAAACCACTAGCTAGAATCTGTATTTATTGCTGAAAGTTGCCTTCTCGGTCTTTAACACGGCTCTGTCCCTGCAGTTTTGAAGCCAGCATACATGCTAAAGGGGCTGAGAATGCCTCTCACAGATCTACAGACATGAAGGGACCACGGTCAAGGCGAAAACACGGTGCTCAGAATCAAGTTAATCCATCATCTGCTCCAAGTGCTGTTTGGGGCTTGGGTAGGGAGACGGAGGGTACATCTCAAGGAAACATGGACCAAGTCTTTGTAACACGCTGCCTTCTTCCTCAGTTCACTTCTTCCATGCTGCTATCCTCAGAGCCCCTGGAGAACCCAGCAAGTTTCAGACAGATTTAACTCCTCAAATCTTAACTAGCTCATAGAAAGGCTCATTTACCTCCAGTCCAACTTTCCTATCTTCCCTGGACAGGCAGAGAAAAGCTCGAGTGTCAAGTTGGAAGTTTTGGGGTCCTTGAATGAGTGATGAGCTGGGGATCAAATTATATCCAAACCAGTGAGCCTCCAGCATACAATATCTGAACCAGTGAGCCTCCAGTATACACAAACATCAGTTTCTATAAATTTTGAATTGAGAGAGAAGTCAGCCATCTCATTCACAGAGATGCCCCCCACTTTCTGGGTTTCTCTGTTAAGTTTCTGCCTCTGATTTTCTTGGGGCTACCTTAACTGGTGAGGTTACTATGGCCAGGATGAAGGAGCAATTGCAAATGAAAGCGAAAAGGCAAATTTTAGAAGCTGAGACTCTAAAATTTGGAGTTAGCAAGATAGATACAGGTCTGCTGGTCTGTAAATCTAACCTGTTTGTTGACTTTCTCCACCTGTCTGGAAAGCCAAACTGCCAGAGTGAATACTTGAGGCAATGGATAATGCAATGGCTTAAGCTGATCGGTACACAGTAAGTGTACCATAGCATACGGCCCATGAGGCTGTACAACTACAATCTGTCAATTAAAAACAACTGGGCAACCCTAACAGTTCTCACACTCATTCTCTTGATGAAACTGGGGCAGAGCTTGGAAGGAAATTTAGACACACAAAACTTTAAGGCTGAAAGAAATCCAGAAACCACCTGGCCTAACCCCACTTCACACTAGGTAGGAAAAGAAGCTGGGGTCCAGAGGTTACCCTGCTTTTGGCTGAAGCCAAGAAGAAAGTCAGACAGCACAGGACTTAAGACTCAATTCGGAAGAAAAGGGAAGAATGTAAGAGACCAGATGGTTTCAGGTAAATTGGGTGAGGCTGGAGGAGCCCACACAGTGCATTAGCCATCTACAACAAATCACTTCCATACTTACGCCACTGAAACAGCAAACCTTAGTTGCTTTCTGTGGGTCAGTGACCAGGAAGGGCTGGGCTGGGTCATAATGGCTCAGGGTCTCTCGTGAACTGCTGCTGTCTGGGCCATGTTCCACGTTCATATCTGAGCTCATTCATGTACCCGCAGCAAACCTCAGCTTGTTTGTCATTCTTTACCCACCCACTCTCAGGAAGCCCTCTGCAAAATGGCCTGGAAAAAATGACTTCCATACGAGGGAGTGAGGGAGGAAGGAGTGAAAGCAAGAGCCTGGGTCTTTTTATAACCTACTTTCATGTCAGTCATCTCATTATGTCCTACTGTATTCTCCAGTAATGAGTCAGAAAGGTGTGCCACTCAACAGGCAAAGACTGAAGTGACTTGGTTACTTCTCTATTGCTGTGAAGAAACACCATGACCCAGGCAACTTATAGAAGAGTTCCTTGGAGGCATACAGTTTCAAAGGGTCCATGACCAATAGGGCAAAGAGCGTGCCAGCATGCAGGCAGGCATGGTGCTGGAGCAGTAACTGAGAAGCTTACATCCTCCTCTGAAAGCACAAGGCACAAAGAGCTGAATAGCAATGGCATGGGCTTTTGAAACCTCAAACCCCATCCCCAGTGGCACACTTCCTCCAAAACGACATCTCCTAATCCTTCTCAACCAGTCCATCCATTGGGGACTAAGAACTCAAATATATGAGCCATTGGGGGTCATTCTCATTCAAACCACCACAGGGAGCCTATTAAAGGCTGGACACTTCTCATTTAGAAGCTAAGGGGCACGGTATTATGATGGCTCAAAGGTCAAGGCTGGCTGTGCCTAGTGCTGGAGGAGCACACAGAAGAATACAGAGGGGAATTCCTTGAGTCTCTCATTAGCTCCATTCACAGGAAGTACTTCGTGGTTGTGCTCCCTGGTGGGGTGTTGGGGAAGGTTTTGTTGAAGTTATAGAGAGAGTGTCTAAAAACACCTTTCATATAACAAATGCAAGCTTGCCTTACTGTTCTTTTCCTAAGCTCTGGATATAAAATATAAGTGGTTAAAAGCATGGGGATACACACTAGCCAGGGCTAAGTCCATTTTTCTTTCATAAAACAAAACAACAACATATCACATGACAGATAAGAGTAAAACATAGTTATTGGAAGGAGTTCTGGCATGAAGTAGAATGAACAACAGCAAAGCAAATCTCAGATTTCATTAAACAGCACAAAAAAAATCAGTATTGAAAGTCATAGCTTTCATTAATAACCACAAAAATAAAGTAATTACATACTGGTAAGTGAACTAAACTGGGGCCATTATAAGAGCTTTCAGCTGGAGAGATGGCTCAGCAGTTTAAAGCACTGGCTGCTCTTTCAGAGGACCTAGGTTCTATTCCAGTACCCACATGGTATCTCACAACTGTCTGTAACTCCAGTCCAAGGGATCAGGTGACCTCTTCTGGCCTCTGTGGGCACCAGGCACATGAGGGCACAGACATAAAACCCTGTATTCATAAAATTAAGAAAATAATAAAAAATTATTTTTAAAAAGTTTTCTAAACACATGAAGTACTAAGAACTTTGCAAAAAAAAAAAATCCCAAATGTAAGATTATATAAATGATAATTAAGACTCAAAGAATGATTACAATTTATTCTGAAAGTAACACTGTTTGTGTCAATAAGATCCAGGAAGAATTCTTTTTAGATGACATTATTACCAAAGAATACTTGACATTGGAGAATGCTTAAGTATAAGAAAGACATGCTGAATATGTAGAAAACTTTAAAAGACTGTGAAAGACGCCATGTATCTAGATGTTAGAGTCAAAAACAGAACAAAAACAGAAAACCCAAGTAGATAAAAAATGTTATAGAATTACAAAACAGCTGAAAAGTACTTTACAAAGGAACTCTTACCTTAAGGCATACGTTTGCTTTTTAATAGACACAACTGATGAAGTAAAATCAGAAGTCAACTGTTGACTGTCAGAAACAGGAGAACAGGAGCTGTGATCACAGGCTACCTCATAATACTCCTATACCCTAGATGTCTCTCTTCTCCTGTGCTAACAGACTGTGTGTGTGTGTGTGTGTGTGTGTGTGTGTGTGTGGGCATGTGCGAGCACACACACCCATGCACACATGCATGCCAGAGAACTGTTCTACCATTAAACTACAACCACTAGTCCTGCACCTTTTTAAAAACCAAAACTTAAATATAATACATAATAGGTGAGACAGAATGACAGTTACATCTAAAAGAAAACCAAAAGATCTCTGCAAATATATTCCTCATGTATTATAGGAATACAAGTTCAAGTCAACATACTTGGAATAAGATCATTCCAAAAAGGAAAAGTTAATTTTTGTTCACAATATGAGAAACTGATAGGGAAAAAAGATAGTACATAGTTAACTTGGACTGTAAGAAGGAAGTCAGTTAACTATATGTTTATTAGACCTTTGGCTTCTGAGGGGAGATATCCTGAGTCTAAATAGAAGCATTGTATTTTCTTACAAGAACATACCGTGTTCTGGAGAAGTGATCTTATGAAGTGGAAACTTAGGGGTTCTTTGGAAAGTCAGCTGTGTGGGATGGATTTTGCTAGGGCAGACACGTGAAGGAGTGTTTTCCTGAAGCAGACACAGGTGAAAGGATGTTTCCCTACGGCAGACACATGAAGGAATGATTTGCTGAAGGAGATACAAGTGAACGGATGTTTCGCTAAAGCAAGCACGTGAAAGGAAGAGTGATGACAGATTCTTCACATGTACTGGCCTGCCTTACACTGTGTAGTTCAGCTCCATTTGTCTGACTCCATAGAAAGAAACATACCAAAAACCTTCCGGTGGGGTGCTGGCAGGTTCAGGTCAGTTTCTCGAACTCAGGCCGATTGGCAGAGTGGTGTCAGCTGATACAGGCTCACATGGAGTTTTGCTAAGACAAACTCACATGCTGAGGCAAGACATGTGGTGAGGCAAGACCCCTGGAGGACACTATTTGCTATTTGGAGGGAGTTTAAACAGGACTCGACAGACGGTGAGAGACGTGTGGCCTGCTTGCATAGCTAGCTTTGTAATGCTTCTTGGTCTTTGCTGAGAGAGGTACAGCTGAGAACTTCTCCTGGCATCCCTGGTGGTCCTAGATCCTCCTGCTGACTCTACTACACTGTGTCACTGCTGCCAATTTGTCTTTGCTACCCCAACTCTACCGAACTGGACTGCTGGTATATTCACGATATATTGCAAATGGGTTGAGCTGCCATTGCTGCTGAATCGTGAACTGAGTTGCTGATTTCCTGACAACGCAGATGGGATTTGCTCCAAAGGACAATTTCTAAACAGGTCCACTTCCCCCGTATCCATAACCTTTCTTTTCCACTACCTCTGGTGGGCGGTGAGCTAGAAGGAGGTTAAAGCGTTTAAGAACCATCATTAAAATTAGGGTTGAGAGGAATTTAAGACCACAACCTTCAGCAGTAAGAGTAGTTTGTAAGAATATTTCACCTCAGTCCATCAAAGGCCACCACCACTTGCTCTCTTTTTGGGCTTTTCAAACCACACCTACCTACTCATGTGGCTTCCCTACACATAAGCAGGAAGGGGGTGCCTGGTTGAGAAAAGTAAAAGTTCTAAATAATGGGGAAATAAATAGCTCTTGTAAATGGTGACTCTAGTTTCTATTCAAGACTTGAATGGATTTTTTAGGGGTGCTCTGACAAGCCTTGAATTCGGGAAGCCAAAAAGATAAAGCCTAGAACCAAGACTGAGCTGGGTCGAGCTAAGTCCTATGTGTGTGTAAAGACCTGCTTCAGTGGATTCTGTATGTGATGTGGCATCATCTTCTAACTATGGCACAAACATGCATTTGCTTTATGATTCCTTGGTATTAGATATTACATTGTTCACTTTCAATATCACTTTATTCAGTCTTACCAATGAAATGTGATTATTATTATATCTACAAATGAAAACAATGTCGCAAAACAACTGAGATAATGTTAACTTACTTATCCCAAACTGCAGCTCTCTCCATCAGAAGTGGCTTCCATCCACTGCTGAAAAGCTTGGTCAAAGGCTCTTCCTTCCACTAGACAAGAATGACACCCAACCTTTGACCCCAGCTACTGTACCTCTTACTGGAGTCAAAGTCCCCATTTGTAGCTGTTTATTTCTCTTCTGAGCAGGCATGAACAGCTTGAGAGGAGAAACAAATGTCCAAGCTACCTTCTTAACCTTCTACTAGTCCTAACAAATGGGAAGTATCCAGGCCAGCTACTGAAGGGTATTTCATTTGTTTGTTTTGTTTTGTTTTGTTTTGTTTTTTGAGAAAGGGGCTCATATGATCCATAGGTTACACCCAAACTTTCTATGTTGCTGATCCTGCTTCCACCTTGCAAGTCCTAGGATTATCGGCATATGCCTTGCTTCAATCTAGCATCGAACAAAATGAGACCTATACACTGTAGAAATCCAGCTGTTAAAACCATGAAGAATTAGTATGAGTAAAATATATACTCTTTAGTAAGATATAAAATATACCTTATACATTATAGGTATATAAGTCCCTACAAGAAAGCAAGCAGGGCAAAATTGGAACAGGTTCAGGCTCAGTCAAGGGATACCCACAAGCCAGCTAAGAAAATAAAGAGCCAGGGAAAAGAGAGGGCTGTCCAGGGTGCGAGCGTGATATAACAAATGCAATGTGTGTGTGTGTGTGTGTGTGTGTGTGTGTGTGTGTTAGTTTTATGACTTACTGTTCTGAAACTAAAGCTTGACTAAAATTTTCTTGTCCAGGTTTCAGAAGTAAGATCAGATTGGGCCTTTTAAATGTGTAATTGTTATTGTTATTATTATTATTATTATATTATTGGTGGTGGTGGTGGTAGTATATATTGAGTGTACATGTGTGTGCATGCGTGTGCGCAGGGACACATGTACCACAGCCACTGCATGAAGGCCAGAAGACAACTTTAGGGAGTCAGCCCTCTACTTTACTGTAGGTTCCAGGGATTGAACTTGTGTTGACAGTTTTTCATGGCAAGCTTTTCACCAGTGAAGCCATCTTGCCAGCCCCAGATTGGGTCTTCCAGTAGAGGTCATAAGTATCTGTTGCTGAAGGCACCAAAAATGCCCAGTGCCCATATCTGCTCTTCTTTAGGGGATAGTTTTATGGGGGGCTTGCTCATTTTCCTATATGACGAATTGATTTAATGGACTGAATTAGGTAAGACAGAAATACAGATATTCTATAACTTGCAAGTTCATTTAGCCCCTATTTTATCTTCAGGATATCCATGATAGAAATTAATTCCTAATGAGCAGGGCAGTGGTGGTACACACCTTTAACCCAGCATTTGGGAAGCAGAGGTAGGCAGATCTCTGAGTTCAAGGCTAGCCTGATCTATATAGAACAAGTTCTAGCAAAGCCAGTGCTACACAGAGAAATCCTGTTGTGAAAAAAAACAAAAATAATGATAATGATGGTGATGACAATGATGATGATGAAGATGAAATAAATTCCTAATGTAGCATCCTTACGCTATATAACAGGGTTCTCAACAACCTACTGACTTTGACAATGTCTGAAGACAAATCCCAACTAATAGTAGGTAACACCAACCATCTAGCAGACTAGGAATATTCCTCAATAGCCTACAATTCAAGGCAGCTACCTCACAACCAAGAATCATCTGACCCCTAAGGTCACCAGTGCCAAGGTTGGGACATCCTAGCCTACGGTATCCACTGGCACCAATCTAGGTTGTCACCAAGGTAATCTTTGCTGAGAACAAAATCAAAACCAGCAGCTTATCAGGCTGCTTTAACAGGTGAAATCCAAGCTCAATGCTAGAGCTGCACTAATACACTTAATTCATATGGGAATTTTACAGTGTATTATTTATTCCCATTTTGCAAAGATAAGGAGGTAGTAACTTGTCCACAGCCCCCACACTCTCTCCATATTGGCATGCACAGCTTTCATGTACAGTAGAAGCAGTTAAGAAAAACAAACAAACAAACAAAAAACCAAACACCACCTCAACTGCAAGGCCTGGGGACAGAGAACCCAACCCCTGAGACAGGAGCAGCAGCAGAGAGCGCCCATATCCGTGAGGTGGGCATGAGATGTACACTCACCACTCCCAATGTCTGGCTGCTTCCTTATTTTAGAAAAATCAAGGAAACAGTAAAAGGGCGGGACCAGTGTGTTTCTTGATTGGTGAACTGAAACTAAAACGCCTGTAGAGGAAAGTAGAATCGATAAAGCATAAAGATGATAAAGAGGCAATGCATAATCAATTACATGTATCAAGGATCAGGGCTGGAGACATCAGTGGTTAAGAACACTGATTGCTCTTCCAGGGGTCCTGAGTTCAATTCCCAGCAACCACATGGCGGCTCACATTTATAAAGGATCTTTGCGATCATCAGTTGATTCCTGTCACGGCCTAGCAGGAGACTGGAGAAAGGCCATTGGATAAAGGTGATTTGTTCAAGGCCACTGTGCAAAACAAAAGTGATATAGACTAAAAACCACTGGAGCGTTCTCCAAAATGACAAAAAGAATTTAGCTCCTATTTACAAAGGACTCATGGGTTCTTGATTCTCTCTTTGAAAAATATATATTTCCTTATATAACCCAAGGTCATTGTCGCACCTACCAGGATTAATGACACCCAGCCAATACCTAGCTCTATCAAATTTCCGTCCTTAGAAAAAAAGGGACTTATTAAGAGCTGGTTTGTTAAGCTGGGATCCAAACAGGAATAACAAACTTATCTGCCTCTTTAAAGCGAATTATGACCCAGAGCAGTGTCTCTCCCCCTTTCCCCTCTCGGGGTTGACTTACTACAAAAATGAGGTTAGCGGCTTTAGAAAATGCCCCACATTCTGACTCTACCTATTTACTTCCTTGTGTTGTAATTTAACTAGTACTTTCATCCCTGGTATTTTTGGCAAGTGGAAGTAGCTTTAGAGCCCAGGTCTCTTTCTCTGACAAGAATGCTGCACAGGAGGTACTGCGTGCTTCATATTCGAAACATCAAGAGGCACGCTCCTGCCTTGTCCCACTTTTTAGCCATGCCACAGCTGAGCAGAGGGCTCAAAGGGACCAGCCTAAGATCTGCATCCACTTTTCCACTAAGGCTTCCAGCAACTCGGGACCACTCCCCCAATCAATTTTCATGATGGGCTGTAAGTAGTGACTGTCTAATTTTTTAAACTTTTTACTAGTCCAAACACATTTATTAGGCAGACTCTGCCACACATGGGCTGAGCCTGATTGGTTTCTATGATGATAATTTGTATGAGAGAAGCAGGACAACTCTTTTTTTACCTTCCAACTTTCAGAATAAGAAGCTGGTGCCCTCGTTACATCCCATAGAGCTTGCTTCCAACAAAACTTAACAGACAAAAATCAAATACATTTTTATCAAAATACATTTTTATAAAACATTTTAACAACAGAGAAAAGAGAATCTGTGAGCAACCTAAATTATCAAAGAAGTCGGTGGGAACTTCACCTTTATCTAGTGATGGCAGAAGCCCAGAACCTGGGATAATCATGGGACCCAACAGTGTCTGCTCAAACCTTTACTCCTGACAAATCAAAGACCTGTCCAGACTCCAAGGCACTGTAAAACAAGGCAGAAACTACCTGTTCTCCAGTGAGAGGCAAATGTAAAAAGGAGATCTGACTTTTCTCTTTTTGCAGTGCTTGGGGTAGAATCCAGGGCCCTTCTATGTGAAGTAAACACTCTGCTATGCACTATTCCAAGCTCCCTGACCTTTCAAGAAGCCACATTCACAGTTAAAATTGTCTGTGAACACAGAAATTATTTGAAACAACCACAAAGGTGGTTGTGACTAAAACAAGTGGTTTTTTTTTTTCTTCAGAAAAAAATTAAGATGAAAAGCAGGAAACCACAAATTATAAGATGATAAAATCATAGCAACTCGTACAAAGCTAGAGTGAATGTGTAAAGCTCAAAGACAGAGGATGTAAAGAATCCACAGAGGCCTGCGGAAAGCTGGTAAGGTAACAGTGAAGATGGCATCTCATCTGGCAGATGCAACTGAAGACAAGTGGATCTGGAAAGCCTGGTAAGAATGTAGTGGGGCAGTCAGTAAACAAATATATAGAGACATTTTTTTCAAATATTCATTTCTAAACATCTCTTTAAAATGTAGTTATTTAAATAAAGAAGTAGGTTGGGCAGGGTGGTACAGGTCTAAAAAGCTAACTCTTGGGAAGATCACATTTTTGAGGCCAGCATGGGACTGTCTTACATATGCACACACATACGTGCGCGCGCGCGCGCGCACACACACACACACACACACACACACACACACACACACGGCACATGCATAGGAGAAGTCAGGCTAAGGCAATTGCACTAAAAAATTGCTGGCCTACTCTGCCACATTTCCACATCCCCTCCCTGCTCCTTTTATATGAGGATACGCACTTCAAAGATAGTCCACAACCATGAGAACCTATGTCCTGGTAAGAACAGATATCTGCACCAAATAAAGCCTCTTCGGGATTTAATTTGAATACAAGAAAGCTCTTGGGCAGGTGGTATGGACTGCAGTTGAACCATTTTAACGCAAGAATGGTCAGGAATCTGCGTGGAGACACTCAACAATCCTGTTTATAAGCTATCAAGGTACCAGGAACCCAAGTCCTCCCAGTTCTAATCTTCAAGGGCTGTCCTAGCTTAACTCCAGGCACCCCTGTCACACTCCCCTCCTAGCTTTTCACACACACCCCAGGTGTTAACCCCAAGACCACACTACAATAAATGTCCCATACACAGAGCATTGTCGTAGCGTTTATTTTCCAGAAAACCTGATTTGTAAAAACAAAAGGATTTAACTCAGAGAGTGGGTTAATTTCCTCTTTTCCATTTATTTTTTGACTAATCCTCGAATCCTACTCACCTTCCAGCTTCGTGCTATGGACAGACAAGCCCTTAATCCTTCTCAATACCCCCTACCCTGACCCTCAGCAAAAACAAAACAAAACAAAACAAAACAAAACAAAACTAAACTAAACTAAACAACAAAAAACAACCTCCACACAGTGGTTCCCCCAAGACAGTAGGGGGCGCTGCAGGGTCCGCAGCTGCTTTGCTTAAAACCCTTGCAGTCTGGCTGAGGCGAAGGGGAAAACGCTGAGAGCGCTATCTAGCGGGAGAAGCTGGTCCTGCCTCTTCCGTGGCTACTCCTCAGCTGGCTTCCGCCAGGCGCCTGAGTCCCGGAAGCCGGAAGTGCTGCACTTGAGGACAGAGGCATGGGCCTAGTTGGCCTCAAAGTTCTGCTGCTGCTTTTGCTGGGTGAGCCCCAAGGGCAGCGCCAAGAGGGGAAAAAAGCAGAGTTTTTGCCTCAAGAAGGCATCATATGATAATGTATGGGAGTTATTTGTGAGTGGCATCATCCAAGAAACTCTGCAAGGTTATTGCATAAACGCCACTGTTAATAATGTCCATGGTTCGATAAAGCAGTAAACAAAACTGAGGTCCTTGCCTTCATGGTTCTTATAATCAGTGCACGTATTGAAAATGTAAATTATAAACCATACCAAATGGGTAGTAATGTTATGAAAGAAAAAGAGCACCTAAAATAGGGACAATATAGTCCTGTAATCCCAACATTCAAAAGATCTATGTTTGAGGCCGGACTGGGCTAAATTTGGGGATTCTAGGCTGACCTAGCCTACATAACACAAAAGAACAAAAAAGGGTAACAGGTTAGTATAAAGTGGCCTCTCCAAGAGGAATAATTGGAGCAGATACTTGAAAGAAGCAGTACTTGGCTCAGTGATGGAACACATGGCTAATGCCTTCCAGCCCCAGCAGCACAAGGGGTCTCCCAGGTACCATTCCAAGGGACTCACTTGGCTGGGGACATGAGGGAATGAGGAAAGGACAAACACACAACACAGACACACAGAAAAGCTGGGGTTGGGTGACAGGAGCTGCAGCAGCTCAGAAGCTAGGCGTGTTTATTATATATAGCTGAATAAAAAGGTGGGCTTATTACATACCCGTAAACAAAGAGGCAGGGTGTAGCGTATAAAGCTGGATTGAGGAGGCAGGTTTAGCTAATCTAGTTGTCTTTGTTGGGGAACATTCTTCAGGCCAGAAATCTGGTGGGAGAAAGCTACAATGGACATTTTCTGACCATCAACATTAAACATATGAATCAGAGGAAGGTTTGCCATCCCTCTGAGCCTTACCCCAAGAGGTGAGGGCCTCTGCCATTTTCCCACAGGTCTGAGGCTACTTGATAAAGCTATGCCCATGTCAAAAAAAAAAAAAAAAAAATGCCTGTGCTCAGGGCCATCTCCACTACCTACACAGAGGAAGACTTCATGGAAATGAGCAACTTAGATAAGACCCAGGCCTGGGGAAACTGCACTTCAGGCCGAGGAAACTAGAGGCACTTTAGGCATAAGTAATTTGTTCGGTTAATTCTTTGGCCCACAATTGATTAAAACAAAGGCATGCTATCAGTAGCAAAAAGGTAAGCCATAGTACAAAAGCTATACATGTTTTGTAAAATGACAATTCAGTTAAAGAAAACAACATAAAAATAAGGAGCCTATAAATTTCAAAAGCATCTCGGGGCACCACTGTGAGCATACTTGATGCCCTGACAATGACACTGAATCACCAAGTAAACGGTAAGCTTCAGCTGCCATAGGCAGGTAGGTATATAATTATCAAGAGCCCTGCTCACTGGCAGATAATTGTACATTTTAGCCTTAACTACCAATCTGGAAAACTTTCTGTTCAGTGAGTATAATATGAGATGTTTTCTTGTGTATTAATGAATGATATGGTGTGTTTTCTGTAGGGGCTAACCAAGGCTCTTTTACCAAAAAGAAACACTTGCAATCGGGTGAGTAGTTCTCATGCTGGCTTAGACTGCAAGGTCTGAAACTGGAATTGGGGTGGGGGGGGAGGGAGGGACTAGAGGCATGGCTTAGTGGTTAGGATCAAGGGCTGCTCTTCCAGAGGTCCTGAGTTCAATTCCCATCACCCATATAGTAGCTTACAACTGTCTATAACTGTAGTTCCATGGAATGCCCTCTTCTGGTGGGCAGATAAAACATTCATACAGATAAAGTATCTAAATAATGAAGTCTTTTTACAAATGGAATTGGAAAGGGTGAGGAGTCCTAGGAGGGCTTAGATCCTAGAGAAGGATGAGATGGGAGTTTGGGGACAATGAGAAAATGAAGGAACTTCAATCTGCACAGTTCCCCTGCTCTTCTTTGTTTAGTATGTGGACGACCTGTATACTCTGGACGCATTGTGGGTGGCCAAAGTGCTGCTTGGGGGCGCTGGCCCTGGCAGGTCAGCCTACGTTTTGACCACACCCACACTTGTGGAGGTTCTCTCATCAGTGACCACTGGGTACTGACGGCAGCACACTGCATAAAAAAGTGAGTTGTAGCTGGAAGCTAACACACAGAGGCTTCTGGGAAATGTTTGTATGGTGTCATGGGAACCTGGAGACCAGTGCCAGCCTCCAGATCTGTGGGGCAGCAGGGAGCCCTACGTCACCTTGGAGTGAATGGAACAGGGCGAGACAGTTCCCTTCCTTTGTGTCAGCTTACTTCTGAGGCACAGGTCAGGAGTTTGTCTTGAGATTTTGGGGCTCACAAACATAATCTGAGCTTTCTCAGAGCCACTGTGTGAAAACAAGTTGCTGTGTGGTGAATACCACATGACACTGGTTCCTCACAAAGACTCTGACTCAAATAAGTAAGCCAGAAACAGATTCAGTCAAGCCTGGGATGACTGCAAGCCCACTCTGATTGGAGTGGTTTTAGAGACCCTGAGACAGAGATGATAGGTCACAACATTGCTGTAGCAACTAATTGTGCAACAACAGATAATTAATATGCATAGAAGTCAAAATAACAGGCTTTTTACTAACAACTGTGAAAAGTCAGGAAAATAGTGTAGTGACTTCAAAATGCTGAGGGTCTCTTCCGAGGACAGAATTGTACAGTGTACCCACATACCCATATACTATGTATGAATCAACAGGATATAAACATAGACATTTACAAATATACAAATTAAAAAAAATGTTACCACCCACACATATGGGCAGGGAGGAACAGGAAAACACAGATCTAGACAAAATAGTAGGCTTTAACACAAGAGAATTCTCAAGAAGATCATAAATATTATAAATGTAAGTCCAAAATGATAGCAGCCAAAGTAGACCAGACAAGAGGGCCGAGGGCCACAGTGGGGTGGGTGGGGCTACATAATTAACTTCAGGAAAAAACTTCAGCAAAGGGTTTAGTTTGAAATACAGTCACAAGATCCAATCTAACCTGAAGTGCAGCAAGCCCACACAGTGATGAGACAACATCTGTCTAACCCTATTGGTTAGGAAGAGGAGTGACAACCAATCAGGGAGAGGCTTGGCTCAGTCACTTTCTATTGCTGTAATAAAGACCACAAACCAAATCAACCCAGCAAGGAAAGGTTGGTTTCAGCTTACAGGTGTTGTCCAACATGAAATAAAGACAAAACAGGAACTTATGGCAGCAACTGAAGCAGAGACAGTGGAGGAACCCTGCCTACTGGCTTGTTCCCCATAGCTAGCTCAGCCTGCATTCTTATACCACCAAACCCTTAGGGGTGGCACACTCCACAGTGGGCTGGACCCTCCCATATCAATCATCAATCGAGAAAATGCCCTACAGACTTGCCTCCAGACCAGTCTGATGGAGGCATCTTCTCAGTTAAGGTTCCTCTTTCCAGCTGTGTCAAGCTGACAAAAACCTTAGTAGAACAAGGCTAGTCAGAGAGATGTATAAGGAAGCTGCTCAGTGTTCACCTTCTAATCAGGAACTCAAGACGCAAAGTGTGTGTGTGTGTGTGTGTGTGTGTGTGTGTGTGTCTATGTCTGAGGTGGGAGTTGTCATAAAGGCAAAATAGTGTTTCTTAAAAACACCAGAGAAATCATTAAGGGCTGAAAACTGAAGGTGACTGACTCACACACACACACACACACACAACTAGAAGGGGTGAGAGAACAGGGAGAGTATGTAGGGCAAATTCTGGCCACCAACATATAAGAGGAGACCACAGGAAGAGAAGCCAGGGCAGGGCACAGAGAGAAGAAAAGGACACAGACTAACCTTTTAGCTCAAGATTAACTGAGTGTTGGTATTCTTTCTCGTTCAGTCTTTGGGGTACAGATAGGTAGCTTGTTCTGATCTACTGAAGGCCAACACTCCACTTTGATTTTCCTCTATCTTTCCCTCTTAGGACCTGGTACAATCTTCTATACAGTGTGTGGCTTGGGTCCATTGATAAAGAGTCCTCAAGCACAGGCGAAGAATACTACGTGTCCAGAATTGTCATTCCTGACAAACACCGCCATACAGATGGAGATATTGCCCTGCTAAAGCTGTCTTCCCGGGTCACCTTCACGCCTGTCATTCTACCCATCTGCTTGCCCAATATCTCAAAGCAGCTGACAGCTCCAGCTTTTTGCTGGGTGACTGGATGGGGAGAAACTCAGGAAGGTACAGGAGAGATGGGGAGAGACAGGGTCTTGTGTAGCCTTAAACTTACTCAGTGGCCAAAGCTGGCCTTGAACTCATGCCTCTCACATCTCAGCTTCTTGGAACTGGAGGTGTCTACACCCGGCTCTACCTAATATTATTGAACTGGATCAAATCAATCTATCAGTTTTCAGATGGAGTATCTTTTCACACTTACACATTCATTGACTCCTGTGTCTTGCCTAGAGGCTGGTTATAACTGACAGAGCAAATGCTAACAATTTAAACACATAATTATCTCTCCTTCAGACTTATTAAACATGACTTAATGTTTGGAGTGTCTAGCTTTCCTTGGTTTGGTGTCTGTATGTTAATTTGTTGACAAAATGTATGTCAACACTTTTCCAGGTGAAATAGAGATGGGACAGGAATTTATCTCGAAGCAGAAAAATGATAAAGAGCAATTTTAGAATAATTTAGATTGCCTATGTTTTAATTTAATCAGAGGTTACCTGAATATTCTTTATTTAGAATACTGGTACAAGTAAAAACCCTCAGACAGAAAGAATTCAAATTTATTATCATTTTTTTTTTTAATTTAACCGTTTCAGATCTTTCCATAAGCAAGTATGGCTGGAAGATGTCTGGTTCTGACTGCTGTCCTGGTCACTGTGCAGGTTGTTAAAACCTCTCCATCTTCCTCTGCAGGCCATTACCCCTCCACCCTCCAGGAGGCTGAAATTCCTATCATTACCAGTGAGGCATGTGAACACCTGTACAACCCAATTGGTATCTTCCTCCCGGATATAGAGCGGGTCATCAAGGAAGACATGCTCTGTGCTGGTGACAGCCAGGCGAGGAAGGATAGCTGCAAGGTTAGTGTTTGCTCTTGAGGCATTTCTACACACCTTCCTTCTAGACCTTAATGTGGATCTAAGTTGTTTTATCTGTAGTTAACAATAAATTACAACCCAGGAAAATGATAGTTCTGGCAATAATTCTTGAGTTATGCTGGACAAATCAACTGACCTGTATCAACATTTAAATTTATTTGTTTTATTTTTAAGATTATAGTTACATTATTCTCCCCTTTCATTTCCCCCTTCAAACCATCTATATACCAATCCCTGATCTCTTTCAAATTCACAGTCTCCACTCTCATTTAATTGTTGTTATGCATATATATTCACATGCACACACAAACACACACACAATCTGCTCCATCTATATAGTATTACTTGCATGTATATTTTCAGGGCTGACCCTGAAAGTTGGTATTGGACAACCAGTTGGTGTGCTCTCCCCCTGGGGAAGAGCCTAGCTCCCACTCTCAGCATTCCTTCCCTCCTGCAGTTCTCAGTGTATGGTTGAGCTCGTGGGCTTTTCCCATCCACTCTGGCCTGTCTGTCGTCTTTGTTCAGCTCACATTTATGCAGTCATGTTGGTGAGATTTGATGGGTGTGGCTTCTGACATTACTGAGAGACACATTCTCACAGCAAAATCACATTCTCCCTGATCCTCTGGCTCTCATAGACTCTCTGCTCCTCTTCCATAATGTCCCCTAAGCCATAGGTATGGGAGTTGTATTATAGATATATCCCTTGGTACTAGACTCCATGACTCTGTATTTTGAGTAGGTGTATATTCTGTAATGTTGATTGATGTCAACTTAACTCCTTCAAACATAAAACTATTGATCTAGGCTAATGGTTTGCAACCTCCCAAGTGCTGTGACCCTGTAATACAGTTCATGTTGTGGTGATCCCCAACCATAAAATTATTTTTTGTTGCCATTTCACAAATGTAATTTTGCTACTGTTATAAATCAAAATATAAATATCTGATATGCAGGATATCTGATGTGTGACCCCTGAGAAAGGGTTATTTGACATCCCCTCCCAGCAAAGGGGTAATGACCCACAGGTTGAGAACTATTGGTGTAGATCAATGGAGCCATTTGTTATCACATCTTTTAAAACCTGTAATTTTTCATAAATATACTGAAGTAAGCACACACTTGCCCACATTTTACTTTTTTTTTTAAGAAAAAGTATATGATGAAATATTATTATTTCAGAGCTGACCATTAGGTATTGGACAACCAATTGGTGTGCTCTCCCCTGGGGAAGATCCTAGCTCCCACGATCAGCATTCCTTCCTTGCCTGCAGTTCTCTGTCTAGGGTATATTATTTCATCATATTCTTCTCAAATGTCATTTGGAGTCTCCTGATCAACTGTCAGCCATCAGGGTTTGTGGGTGTTCCTCAATGGTACACACAGAGTTACCTAGCAGCCATGTAGTGCATGTTGTGTTGGTCTGCTGGAATCCAGGTGACTGCCCCAACCTCCTTTCTCTTCTTTCTAGCATTTTTCCCTTTGCTTTCTAATTGTTGTGGTAGCTCTGAGCTCTGTCCCCTGATCTCAAGCCAGCAAGACTGTGCATTTCTATTTAAGTTCTTGCTACCAGATATGCAAAGGATGGACCTGTTTCAGAGAAAACTACTTAAAGACAAAGTGCCATTCTTTTTCTGCCAAGGATTAATCCCAGTTTCTGTCGGCTGTTGACCTCTCTCCACTGCCTTCCTAGAGTTGGCTTTTCTATGTCATCCGCAGTAGAGCTGCTGTGAGATAAGCATCAGAGAACAGAACACACTCTGAGTGCACACACAACATTCTCCAGAATACATTCTCAATACAGTTGAGGGATTGAAATCATAAGCAAAGTGGGATCTCTAGTAACAACAAAATAAAATTAAAAACAAGTAACTATGGACAACTCAACTCTGTGGAAGTTAACATATTCTTAAATAACCAATGAGTAAGAAAGAAAGAAAGAAAGAAAGAAAGAAAGAAAGAAAGAAAGAAAGAAGTCACAACAAAAAATTAGAAAATAGTCTGATAGAAATGAAGTAAAGACATATCTTATGGTTGGCGCTAATACAGTGGTTAGAGAGAAACTCATAGTTGTAATGCCAGTTCTATAAACAAGAATATCTCAAGTGAGAACCTGATCTCCACATTAAGACATTGGGAAATGCAACGCATTTCCAGCCCACTCTCAGTCTGACCTGCAAGGCCTTGGGTTCAGTCTGAGTACTGAAGAAAGAAGGGGCAAGGAAGGGAACAGAGAAAAGACAGCCACTAATGAGAGGGAGAGAGGGGGGAGAGCACAGTACTGGGGACATAAGGGGGAAAACTAGACCTAGAAAGAAAAAAACAAAGAAAATGAGAATTGTATTACTGAAGCAGAAAAAAGAAAGACAATATAAAAAATTAGCTAGACTGATAAAGTAATAAGCTGATATTAAAACTCATATGGAAATTCAAGTGGCCATAAACAGTCTTTAAAAAGGAAGAACAAAGTTGGAAGACTCACACTTTCTGATCCCAACGCTTTCTACAAAGCGACAGTAATCAAAACAGAGTGGACAATCATAAGACCAGACAGGCAAAGTGAGCTATGAACAGCATTATATCAAAAAGCTGTTACAAAACAAAGAAACAAAACAGGAGACAAACTCCCAATGGCTGTCATTATCACTCCACAGAAGAAATGAGCGCTTAACAGAAAAAAAAAAAAAAAAAAAAAGACAACGGGAAAAGAGCGGGTAACATACCGCACTGAGTAAGTCTTGCTTTGTAGTGACAACCCTGATGAGAAGCAGCATGTAATTTTACTTTGCTTTTTCATAGTATATCAGATGAACATTTAGAAATGGCTAATGTACATCTTCAAATTCTATGATCCCAGAACTTGAGAATTCCACAGCTGAGGGTCCAGGTCTAGTTCTGAGGACCTCTCCATCACCCCTGACTGACCCTCCCCTCCCTGTAGGGCTTCTCACTGCTGAGCTCAGAGCTGTCTGTCTCCCTTAGGGTGATTCTGGAGGGCCTCTGTCGTGTCACGTTGATGGTGTCTGGACGCAGATAGGTGTGGTAAGCTGGGGTGTGGAATGTGGTAAGGATCTTCCTGGAGTCTACACCAACGTGACCTACTACCAAAAGTGGATCAGTGCCATTATCTCAAGAGCCCCAGGCTGGGGCGGTGACTGTACTCACATGACTTCCTGTTCTCTACTGTATTACTTTCTCTGGCTCTCCTGGGATCCTCTTGAGCCTTTGGCCCTAGCCTAATACCTAGACAATCCAGGAGCTGACACTGCTGGGGAACTAACGGGATGGGTCGTGTGTGGAGACTAAAGCCTTAGCAGAGAACTCATGAGACAGTTGCTGGGATTCCTGGATGACTAGCTTTATGTATTTGATTTCAAGGTTCCTGACTGTCTTATGTTTTAGTAGATGGAATGCAAACAGCTAATAAATAAGGCTACCACTTCTGTGCATGGTTTGGGTGTGTTATTGTCATCGTCCCAGAATAATGTGTCTTTTGAGGGAAGAAGGATGCTTCCTATGAATAGATATTTGTGAATGTGAGTTAAATTAAAAAAAAAATCAAGATGGTGTAAGGGAACTCCATAAAGGGTCTACTTTGAACCTTAGCTGCCTCGTGGACTTACCTGTCCTGTATGTTTTGCCTCCTCCATCAGTCTTTGTTCCCTTGATAACCATCTTCTATCCCTGAATCTGTGACAAGGAGTGCATGGACGTAGCTTAGCTCTTGTAAAATTTCAGTCAGTGATTTACTACTAAAAATAGTGTTAAGTGACAACACAGCCCCTGGAAAGCAGAGACAGCAAGTCTGAGGTCAGCCTGTGCTACATAATGAATCTGAGGCCAGCCTGAGTTACAAAGCAAGACCTTGTCTAAAAAATGCAAATCAGTCAACTAAACAGATTGATGCTATGAATGAGCTGGAGCCCTGAGGTCTTAGGTGTAAATGACCCTAACCTACAGAGGTCCCATAGTGTCCGTTTTATAATAAAAGACTTTAAATGTTCAAACCAAGGAAAAGACCTCCATGCTTAGACTGCAGGGGCTCAGAGCTTAGTCCTGCCTGGAACACAGTCTCCTTGATTTTCTGGTGTAATTTCATTTATACACCTTCCAGTTATCCTTTCTTTCTCATTTGACTTGTTTATTGCCATCTGTGACTTTTATGGTAAATCAACTTCCAAAACCACCCCTTGGTATTAATTTGAGCACATTAAGTAGGAAGTGAGTACAAAAGCCAGACATGGCACATGCTTATAATCCCAGCTCCGGCCATGACTTACATTCTCAAGCTACCCTTCCCTGAAGCTCTTGTTGGCTCTCCTGACCAGAACAAATCTTTATGGTAAACATTTGCACAGCCTGGTGGAGCCTTCCTTCAGAGAACTCGACACAGCAGTAACCTAGCATTGTTTTATGTAACTGTATAGTTATCATATCTGTCTTATCAAAATGTAAGGTCTGCAAGAGTGAAGACTTTTGTTTTTGTCTACAACTGTATCCCAGCCTTGCTAACTATCTGAATGAAAGAAAAAAGGAAAAATACCCAACTTATTTTTGTCTTCCCCAAATACCCTGTGAGGATTTGAGTACTCTGTTTACTTAGACAACCCGGACTCTTGATATAATTCTTAGACTCAGGATCCCAGGTGTTAATTAAGTAAAAGAATGAAAGGGGGAAATGGTGTTGTTCCTGCTGCCCAGACAACAGAGCAGAGGAGAGACTACTTAAAGCAGGTGACAAAAAAACAAAAACAAAAAACAAGAACAGAAACTAAGGCAGCTCTGGATGACACAGCTGAGAGAAAGGACGGAAACAGAGGAGGAAAGGGAAAAAGAGGAGGAAAGAGAGACTACCACCAAGGACCAGGGTGGAATAGAAAGTACAGGTGTGACCTGAGTCACAAGGCAAAAAGGGCACAGGCCAAGACCATCAAACAGCTTCCTCAAAATGGGAAGTACCTGCTCCACAGCACAGCATCTGGCAAAACTTCTCTCAGGAACCAGGAACCAAACGGAGCGTAAACCTTTAGCAGGTGCAAGGACCCAGTGCAAAGAAGGCTAGCAAAGGATCTGTCACGTGATGGGCTGGGGCAGGAACGGGAGTCTGATTGAATAGAGGGCTGATCCTTCCCCTGGGGAAGTCTGAAGTGAGTTGGTGGGCATTCAACAGTATCGAGTGCACACCAAGTAACAGGCACACAAATAGCAGAACCTGCAGTACACTAAGCCTGCCTTCAGGGAGCAGCCTAGTGAGGGAGTGACAATATCAAATGCAAAAGAAACAAACTAAAGCCATGTACAAGAAGGTCTAGTGGAGAAAAATAAAAACAAAGAGGCAGCAGGTTGGAGGCAGGATTCCACCTGGCGCGTACTGTTTTCCTTCTCCTGTTTCCTATCTGCCCCATCCTTACAGCCAGAGCCGTCTACACTGGTGATCTGGGAAAGCCACAGCTTGCCTTTACACTGAATTAAAACTGAGCATTAAGACACCCAGCAGGCTCTTCAGCCCCTTTCCACCTCATGGCCTTATTGTGTCTGCCCTCCATACCTAAAATACCCTTCCTTTGTACATCTCAATGCATTTATTTCTGTCTACTGTTCAGAAAAGGAAGCAAAGAATACCAACAAAATACATTAAAAGCACCATAGGAAATGGTTTTTAAAATTAGGGCTTGAGGTGTGGCTCGTTGGTAGAACACTTGCCGTGATAAGCAAAGCTCTGGGTCCTATCTCCAACACCAAGAGAGAAAAATTAACAGACAAGGGGTGAATTGCACAGCACGTGAGTTAGCTCTCATTAAGGAGAGAACAGGGAAGTTTATCTTCTGCTTAACTTAAATATCGACTTCTCTATGATATATTTGGGGCTCAGTAAAGATCTGAACAATACTTGTGATTGCATTTCAAAACAAGACTCAAAGTAATTATATACATTTTCTGTTTCAGTTGCTAAAACACAAAATGGAAAGTATAACCCAAATTGTGGGATATGGACTTGTTAATACATTACTGAAGGGGGGAAAAATCAATAGACATTTGTATTCACAAAACTAAACTGTCAAGCAGTTACTGGCAACTAATGTAGGCAGCGCCATCACACCGACAGAGTGAAGGAGGACACAAACAAGGGCATCTTTATTCTCCGCTTTGGGAGGACTCAATATAGCACTTCTGATTTAAAATCCATTTTAATTTGCAGAATATGTTACTTCCTGGATTATCTCATTTTCATATGTTTTACTTTTCATTTTCAGATGTCTTGAGAAATTTTAATTTAATTTTTTTTTTTTTTGTTTTTTTTTTTTTTTTTTTTTTTTTTTTTTGTAGACAGGGTTTCTCTGTGTAGTTCTGGCTGTCCTGGAACTCACCCTGTAGACCAGGCTGGCCTCGAACTCAGAAATCTGCCTGCCTCTGCTTCCCAGGTGCTGGGATTAAAGGCGTGCACCACCACTGCCCGGTGAGAAATTTTAATTAAGGCAGGATTTTAACAAATAAAAATTGCTGAAAATATCTAGTCAACATTTTCCCTAAAAGTGGGAGGGGCAATAATATAGATTGTGATATCCAGATTTTTCTCTTTGTTACCAAGTTCATCAGGGAATGACCTGGTTTCCCCTCAATCTCATTAAGTCATACAATTGTCCTCCCCTGTGTGGGGACATCACAAAATAGAACTGGAAGCCTGCACTCTGCTTCTGTTTCAATGGTGGCACTCCACTTTTTCAGATGTCTTGTTTTGTTGATGCTATTGCAATCTCTCTAACAACTCAGACAAAATACACTTTATTTACATAATAGAAATGACCCATTTGCAACTTCATAAAACATACCCCTTCAGGAAGAGGAGGGGGGAGGCTCAGCTAATCGGAGCTCAATTTCATTCTCTATCTCCAATGACGGAGAGGAAATACTCAATCAGATGAACAAAAAAGACTAAAATCTTTAATGGAGATCCTAATTGACTTTCAAGATAATTATTTTTAACCAACCTAAAGTCTCCCCGGTGTCTTCTCTAATGTAAGAGTTCACTTCCATCTCCATATGGCTGAAGGGAGGCAATTGAGATCTAGTGGCACAATGCATGCCACATGTGACACTTAGCCCACACAGTACTGCACTGTAATTAACTGAGAACACCCAAGAGTGGAAAGGAAGGGGCAGGGAGCCAGCCTGGGGATCCAGGATGCTTAAGACATCCATTCTGCACTTAGTGGAAACTAACGAAGAGGATAAAACTGGATATAACTGGGTGGTGACAACAATACAACATCTGCTCAGCTTTGGATGTGATCTGGAAGTAAGCTGGCGTAGAAGGGAGAGACAGGAGGATGGGAAAGAGAGAAGAGAAATTAAGAACGACTAGGTTCACAGGTCACTGGTCCTATGGTGATTGTACCATTAAATTAATGAGGAAGGAAGAAGAGGAGAAATGGATGTACTGTGCTATCAAATCAGGCAATGGAATAAATAACACGTCCTGCAAGGATCCCAACGTCCCAATCCTCACAGTCTGTCAGTATGTCTTCACACATAGTTCAAGGGGTTTGCACATAAGATCAGGCATCACTGAGTACATTACCTTGAATTATGTAGGTAACCCTAAGTAATAAGGACAGGGCTTATTGACACAGTTAAGGAAGGAGAACCACAGAGATGCTCCTAAGACATGGTGACCCAAAAGGTGTAGTGGTGATGCAAAAGAAACCGTGGCAGTGTACAACTAATCCTGACACTGTGGAGGCAGAGGCAGGAGGGTCTCTGTGACTTCCAGGCCAGCCTGGTCTATAGGGTGAGATTTAGGCCAGCCAAGGCTATACCATGAGACCTTGTCTCTAAATAAAGCAAAGACATGCTCTATCTGTACAGCGTACAGCTGAAATACAACCCTGCCAGACATTCTTTTAAGTGCAGTGAGAGTGATTTTGGATTTTGAACCTTGAGAACTATATACATTCTTAATTTCAGGTTGCTTTTATGCCTTTAGTTTGCAAATTGTTACAAAAGCAATAGGAAACTAATGCAGGAATGTTCAACCCGAAAGACCTTTCAGTTATGCATATATGTGCTACAGTTGAAGAGGAGGAGCAGGGGCAGAGAAATGAGAAAGATCCTGTTCAATTATGGACAATCTTCACATTGGCAACACAATATAAAAAAGTGCACATTCACACACTTTTCTTGCAATTTTCAGAATATTCAAGAACCCCAGCAGCGATGACAAAGGAGTCTGTTCCGATGCCATGGGTACTGCCTCCCATGGCATAAGGGGGAGAGTCAAGGAAATTTAATCTAAAAAAAGAACCATTTTCCTGAAGTCTGGCTACTGAAAGAAAACCAAACATCACTAATGGAACTGACATGGAAGGTTCAAACCCTGTGGCCCCACATCACCCTCACCGTCGACCAGGGCACCCTTAACCATCTACCATGGCACTCTCACCATTGCCCATGGCACCCTCACCATTGACCAGGATGCCCTCATTGTCGACCAGAGCACCCTTATCATTGACCAGGGCACCCCACTGTTGCCCTTGGTATGCTCACCGTCACTCACGGCACCCTCATCGTTGACCAGGGCACCCCACCATCGCCCTCAGCACCCTAACAGTCACCCATGGCACCCCACCGCTGCCCACGGCACCTCACTGTTGCCCTCTGAGCTGGCTTAAGGACTTGGCTATTGTGCTATGACTTCTTTTGAAATGTTGAAACAAACACTGCTCATCTTTTAAAGCTAAATGTTTTTAAAATTAGCCAGACCAGAAATCTGTGATATAACAATTATAAAGCTTCCCAGGTGATTAATGGTACTAAAACTCCATATCAATCAATAGTCAAGGTAAAGAAAAATGACAGTGGTTGGTTATCAATGAACTTTTATTGTCAGTGAGTTTGGAATAATAAAAATACTCTGGCTTTGGGAAGTTAAAAATTGTTAGAACATCGTCAAAGGCAACTCTTTAGATTTTAGGAGAAATAGCCTATCTCCCTGGGAGTTCAATGAAGTTGTTTTTAATTTGGAAAAAGCTGACATGAAAGACAACAAACAGGGCTGGAGAGATGGCTCAGTGGTTAAGAGCACTGACTGCTCTTCCAGAGTACCTGAGTTCAATTCCCAGCAAGCACATGGTAGCTCACAACCATCTGTAATGGGATCCGATGCCCACTTCGGATGTGTCTGAAGACAGCTACAATGTACTCATACACATAAAATAAATAAATGCTTTCTTTCAAAAAAAAAAAGTTTAAAAAAAAAGACAAGGAAAATAAATATACTGCTGTTTCTGAGACTTCTAAATCAGTGCCATACAAGGAAGGAAAAAGATCTTAACCATTTGAAGAGCCTAGGCCAATAACCAAGTAGTTCTGGGTGGACCTGATCTAAATCATTCATATCATTACTTTAAACTTCTAAAAACACACTCCATATTTAGCTTTGAATAAGCAGGATATGAAAACTAGTATATTCCAAAAGCTCACTGGGCTGTTTTCTAGTTACTTCTTAATCATTGGGAGTTCGTGGACAGCATTGTACAAAGTATTCCAAAACAGGTTTCTGCCATCGGTTTCAATCTCATCAAACTAGCAAAGCTCACAGAGGCACTGTTGCTTCCTCGGACCATCACTGTTTCCCCTGTAAATGGATTACTGATCATCCACTAAAGATCCCCATGACTCACAGGGTCTACTGGAGTCGTATGTTAGCCAAAGAAATGTGAGACTGAAGCCTGCAAGCTCTAAGCAGAGGCTTTAAATGCTGGCACTGGGATTCCTGTCCATTGTTCTTACCCAGTTCAGGGCTGCTCCTTCAGCCAGGAAGAGCAGCAGGGTAAGCCTGTGCATACACCTCTCCAGCTGAATACAATGGTGTTTAAAAGATGGTCTTTAAAGCTGTTGTAACTACTGCATTAGTGACCATTTATGTCAGGTTCGGGTGGCTAACAAATAATAATTCATGGTGTTTCCGGTTTCAGTTGAATTTTTCTAGTAATTTAACTAAGACGAAGGGGCTGGTGGGGATACTGGCCTATATATACAAATCCAGAAGGAAGAATTTTAAGTCTGAAAGGAAATCTGATAAACAGGAATTAGCAAACTTTTTCTCTAAAAGGCATGCCATAGATAATATGTAAATGAATGTGTATGGCTGTGTGCCAATAAAACTTTATAACAGTCATAAACTTGGGGCCCAGGTCCATATCCTTTGTATTTGTCAATGGAGACTCTGAGACAGAGAGTGGAGGTCATACAGTTGGTATTTCAGTTTCCTTTAGGGTTTTTTTTTTGTTGTTGTTGTTTTTGTTTTTTTGTTTTTTGTTTTTTTTTTTATGTGTATGGGTATTTTGTCTGCATTTATAACTGTGCACTATAAAGGGCACAGAGTCCAGAAGAGGGTGTTGGATTCCCTGAAACTGGAGTTACAGATAGTCTTTAGTTGCCATGCAGGTGCTGGGAACTGAACCTAGGTCCTCTGGGAGAGCCGTCAATGCTCCTTGCTGAACGATCTATCTTGCCCCTTAATTTTCTCTCTGTTACTGTATAAAAACTCTGACCAAAACCAATTTAGGGACGAAAAGGATTTATTTGGCTTACACTTCCAGGTCACAGTCCTTCATTGAGGGAAATCATGGCAGGAGCTCATGTGGGAGCTTGAAGCAGAAACCATAGGGGAAAACTCGGGCTAGCTTCCCGGCTAGCTCACTGAGGATGGCACTTCTTGCAGTCCTCCCAGATCAAGTAAGGCAATCTAGGCATGCCTCAGCAAGTTGGCAACACAGTAACAGGTAAATACAATTACTTAATTGATAATCTTTACCACATCCTGCAGATGAGTCTTTGTCACATTGATTGACAGTTAATGCTAATGACCTAGGGCAGCTGGCCAGTAGGAGGTAGAACATTTAATTTAGTTAAGTTTAGTTTTGTTTTTACTTTTTGAAACACGGTCTCTCAATGTAATCCTGGTTATCCTGGAACTCACTATGTAGACCATGCTGGCCTCAAAGTCACGGCTACCACCTGCCTCTGCCTCTGCCCAGATTAAAGATACGCTCCACCATTCTCACTGAGGGTGAGCTAAAGAGAGTGAGTATAGTCCTCAGAAGTTCTTTCTGTTAGGTCACAAGAAAAAGATAAAATACATACAAAAAATAAAGCAGGAAACACTTGGGATTTTTAATTATGTTAGGCAGGCAACAGTGATTATAAATGAGGACTTGATTTTCAAGTGATTATGGCATTTGTGGAAACAAGTAAACAGGGTAAGCCCAAACTCATGAACAAATGAAGAATTAGGAAGCATCTTGAAAAATGAGCTTCAGTGGAAACACAATTACATGCTCCCTTCCGACGATCATCTGCACGACAGTTTATCAATCACTTCAATTATCAACAGGACAGCATTTGCTATTACTTTTACAGTAACTCATCTCTGGGGAAAATAGCATTTTCAAATAATATGGACATGGGCAGCCGTAAGTTGCTCCTCGTGGTTCTCTTCGTTGTTTCCGCGCTGAAGACAAACTCGGGCCGAGGCAGCTAAATTCCAGCTCTGCCGCCAACCTCCTCACCCTTCTGGTTTCAACTTACTTTCCTTTCTTTAACTTTCAAAAATAGCAAGCACTCACTGGCAAAACTCAGTACGGGAATATAAGCAGAACACTGCAGGCTCTCCTCTAGTCCACTGTCCGGGAGTTAACCATTCATTCCTTTTTAACATTATTAGTTACTGTTGTATCTGAGCAATGTCACTTTTACTAGTTTGACATAGACAAATAGTTTACTTTGACAAAGAAGAATTCGGAGTTCCCCTGGCCAGATATTCATGGGAAATCCTGTTTTAAAATGACAACAACAACAATAAAAATAGAATGCAACAAGGTGGGTAAGGGGCTTTGTCTGTGATTTTAGAGAAGCAAGGAGCCCAGAGAGTCTGAATGACGGAGGGGTACTCAGCTAAGGAATGCCCCCTTTAACAATGTCTTTCTTTTCATTTCTCCTTTTATGTATATAGGTGTTTTGTCTGCATATATGTCTGTGCAGCACTCCCATGTCTAATGCCTGTAAAAGCCAGAGGATGATGTTGGATCCCCTGGGACAAGAGTGACAGATGGTTGTGAGCCACCATGTGGATGCTGGCAATCCAGCCCAGGTCTTCTGAAAGAGTAGCCACTTAACCACTGAGCTGTCTTACAGCCCCCAAGAACCATCTACTTTATCTATCTATCTATCTATCTATCTATCTATCTATCTATCTACTTACTTATTTTGTGACCATGGGGCTATCATGCCAAGACATTCTTGTGAATGTCAGTAGACAAATGGGAGTCAGCCCCTTCCTCTCACATGGTCAGGCTTGGTATCTGTCACCTTTATTCAATGAACCACTTTGCCCTCCTCAAGTCCTCAAGTCCTCTCTACAAATACTTTATATAGATTTATTTTACTACTTTAGATGTGTATACATGTATATATATCTTTGTGCAGTACCCTCAGAGGACAGTGTCAGATCCAGGGAAGCTGGTGTCACAGGTGGTTGTGAGCTGCTCTGTGGGTGCTGGGAAATGAATCTGGGTCCTCCAGAAGAGCAACAGGTGCTCCTAACCCACTAACTCATTTCTCCAGCCCATGCTCTGTTCTTTCAAACTGTCACTATGTTGCCAAGGCTGGCCTAGAACTACTGGACTAAAGCAATTCTTTCACCCCACCCTCCCAGTACCCTGGATGCAAGCCATACTGCAGGCATCCTCAGAAATGTCTCTAAGATCTATGCCTCCCACCCCACCCCATACACAAACCTCTTCTTACAGTTTGGTGGGGAGTTGGGGAGCTTGAAGCTTTTGCAGTCACCATTTGGGTTTGTAAGGTGGGTGGGTTTTTTTTGTTTGTTTGTTTTGTTTTGTTTTTTTGAGACAGGGTTTCTCTGTGTGGCCCTGGCTGTGCTGGAACTCACTCTATAGATGAGGCTGGCCTTGAACTCAGAAATCCCCTGCCTTTGCCTTTCAAGTGCTGGGATTAAAGGCGTGCACCAAGACTGCCCGGCTGTTTGTTTGTTTTTGAGACCTAGCCCAGGTTAGCTTCATACTCTGTGATTCTCTTGCCTCAGCCTCCTCAGTGCTGAGATTATAACCCTGTCACACTATGCCAAACTAAGCTGCAAACACTTCTAATGGTACTACCTTTCCAGTATCTCCATCTTTACTTCATAATTAGTGTCCTTTTCACAGCTAAATATGCAAATGTAATTTGAACTTTAAAATTTTTAGACATCAGTTTGATGAGACACAATTGGCTGTGCCCTCCTGTACAAGCAGAGCCCCTGCGTCCAAGAAGTTGTGGCAGTTGTACAACCACCTGGCTCTCCCTCTGTGTAAGGAGCTCATACCCCCACCCCCACCTCCACCCCCAACCAGCGCACCCCAGCAGAGCCTCTCTATGGTGACAGTCAAGTACATCCATCCCCAAGAATGGCTGCTGGGAAGGTGCTGGGAGCTGGACTTGATATCCGTATACTACTGCACACAAGCCAACAGCAGTAAGCCAGTACAGGCTATACTGATGGCAAACATTTAATGCCCTTTGGACTCACATAAGACAGGAAAGCATTAAGTTCCAACTCCTTAGATAAATAAGTTTCCCTCAGGCCATAAGCAGAAGAGGCTTCCCAACTTTTCGTACATAGGATTCAGGTTAGAATAAAAAATACGAGTAAATATAATACAGTAAATCAAGTCAGGGTTTAAAACTAGAGAACAGTAGGGCATGGACACACACATACACACATAGGCACAAACACACAGGCACACACACACACACACACACACACACACACACACACACACACACACACCCTATAATCCTAAGCATAGGGCAGGTGGAGGCTAGAGGCCTCCAAGCTTGAGGCCTACGAGTGTGAAGCCAGCTTGGGCTACATATCAAGACACTGTCTCAAAGCAAGAGTTGAGCCGGGTAGTGGTGGCACACGCCTTTAATCCCAGCACTTGGGAGGCAGAGGCAGGCGGATTTCTGAGTTCAAGGCCAGCCTGGTCTACAGAGTGAGTTCCAGGACAGCCAGGGCTACACAGAGAAACCCTGTCTCGAAAAACCAAAAGAAAACAAAAGAAAACAAAACAAAACAAAAAAACCCAAAAGAACAAAAAACAAAAAACAAAAGCAAGAGTTGAGGATACAGCTCAGCAGAGAAAACCTGCTAGCACACAAGGCCCCTGATTCGGGTGTGTATGCACTGCTTCCTAGTTAGTTTAATACCTGCCAGGATTGAGAGCCACTGCCCCACAGGATAGACTAGGAGGGCCTGGGCCTCTGATTTGTTCTAGGGACAGTCACCAGCAGGACCACCTGAAGCTTGTTAGAAATGCTGAGTTCCGCTGCAGAGCGCAGGGGTAGGAGCCCGTAGGTAGCGCCTGCTATTCAGGAGTCTAATGTAGCAAGAGGATTCCTTGAACCCAGGAGTTCAAAACCAGCCTGGGAAACACAGTGAGATTCCTCCCAGTCACAGAGGGGGAGAAGGGAAGGGGATGGGAGGGAAGAACAAGGAAGAGCAGAGGAGAAGGGAAGGAAAAATGCAGAATCTTAAAACCTACAAAACCAGGACCTGCATTCTAGCAGGGTCTCTAGCAAATCTGTAGACATAATGAGATTTGAGAAGCACTGGAGACTACCAGCTGCTACAGAAATATAGAAAATATGCCACACTATTAAGTATTTATACAAAAAAAAAAAAAGAAATAGTACAGGATAGAAGATAAAATCATGCTTGTGGTCTTAAGGCATTTCATATAAAGCATCCTATTTATATTAGTCAAATACAAACCATGCCTTTAGTCTCCACACTTAGGAGGCAGAGATGGGTGGATTTCTGTGAGTTCAAGGCCAGCCTGGACCACAGTTCCAGGACAGCCAGGGCAGCACAGAGAAACCTTGTCTCAAAAAAAAAAAAAAAAAAAAAAAAAAAAAAAAAAAAAAAAAAAAAAAAAAAAAAAAAAAAAAATTCAAATATAAGTACACATTTTAAAACTAGCAACCACATGCTTTAGTCCAACAGAATCCACTCAGAGACCAAGAGACCATATCCTCCCCTTCAGTGGCAATACTCAACTGAGTAACACAAATCTGCCATGTAACCCCGGAGTTCCGGCTTTCTCCACTACATGACAAGTCTTCCTGAAGAAATGAACAGCAAAGGTGTGGTCTAAAGATAAGGGATCATGGACACTGGTGATGTTGTAACACTTTCAAAGGACTACTTAGAAATGGTGATATTTATTACAAAAAAATGAACCTCTACCTTGTGTATGATGTTCTCAACAGGTGTTGGAGGGAGTTAAAAATTAACAACCTTCCAAATACAATGACTCTTTGATTAATGTAATGTCTGGAGACAAACCTCTGTTGCAATGAAGGCAGCCATATTGAAACTAGGCAAACTCTAGACCCCCACCCAGCAGCAGTCCAGGCATTATGGTGTTCACTAGCAATGCAAACAATAACCCGTTAAAAAGCATCGGAAGAGCGGGGTAGCACCTCCTTCCATGGCTTCTGTTCATTTAATCTCAATTAAACTGACATTAGGCAAATGCCAAAACCAGAAAGAAAAAAAAAAAAAGCTTTTTCCATATTCCTGATTTGTTGAAAGGTAACCAGGACTCTTTAATGTATGTGAAGGTCAAACTTATAAGCACGCTCATCATCATCAGCCTCTGGAATTCCCAATCAAAAGAGGTAACCAAAATATGTACAGGCACTCACAAAACTGAAGCTATTTGTCCAAGGTTATTAAAATAAAACAAAAATATTATAAGGATCCACGTGTTTGGTTTTGGTTGGTTGGTTGGTTGTGTGTGTGTGTGTGGTGTGTCTATTTTGCCTGCATTCATGTCTATGCACCATCTGTCTGAGGAGGCCAGAAAAGGGCCTCAGGTCCCTGGGACTGGTGAGCCACCATGTAGGTACCAGGAACTAAACCCAGGTTATCTAAAAAGCAGCCAGTAGCTGAGCCAACTCTCCAGCCCTAGGTCTAGACAATCATGTTTAACAAAGTACATTACCTGCAAAAGCATCAAGTTGGAGCCTGTCTTAGGGTTTGCATTGCTGTGAAGAGACACCATGACCAGGGCCCATCAAGATACAAAGAACACATTCCTCAGCTGTATTCCTCTTGTGCCTACTTTCTAGTCCTAGCCCAATGTCCAATTCCTGCCAAATTCCTAGAAGGCGGCACCAAGAGCTCTCCACACAGTTCTTATAAGGACATTTAATTGGGGCTGGCTTACAGTCCAGTCCATTATCATCAAGGCAGGAAGCACTGCAGCGTCCAGGCAGCTATGGTGCAGGAGGAGCTGAGCATTCTACACCTTCATCTGAAGGCTACTAAGAGAAGACAGGCTCCCACATGGTTAGGGAAAGGGTCTCACTGCTCACTCCCAGTGACACATTTCCTCCAACAAGGCCACACCTGCTCTAGCAAGGCCACACCTCCTAACAGTGCCACTCTTTGGGCCAACCATATTTAAACCACCACAGATCCTTTACCAAGTAAGGGCTACATCTGACTACGGTTAGGGGCATGGGATAACAGTGGCTTAATCAAGACAGTTTCTGCTACTATTGTTGCTGTTTTCTTAAAGAAAGAAGGCAAAAAAATAAATAAAGGTTCATATGGTGGTGACTGTATTTTAATCATTAGGAACTGAGATTCCATTCTGCTCTCCCACAGCCATTCTCTGGTCTCGGGGGACAGGGACAGTTACTGTGAGTTATGTTTATTTCTGGCAAACTACCATTTGGATCCTCAGTATCCCCCAGGGGCCTCTGTGTCTAAGGCTTGCTCTTCAGCCTATGGCACTTTTGGGAAGTAGGGGAACTGATATGAGGTGGGCCCTAGTAAAATGAAGTTAGATCATGCATAGCATGGTGCTTTCCCTTCTCTCTCTTTGCTTCCAGCTGCCATTAAGAGAGAAGCTTCTTTTTTTTTTTTCATTTTATTTTATTTATATTTAAGATGCCATCCCCTTTCCCCATTTCCCCTCCCTAGAAAATCCCTGTCCCATGCCCCCACTTTCCTTTTTGCTTTTATACAATTTTTTTTAAATGTTAATCAAAGGATTTATAAGTTTGGTAATGCTCAATCAGAAGCGTAACCCAATACCCAACCTAGATATAAAGACTATCTTTGACTGGTGGAGACCTGTGAACATCTGCCTCCATGCCCCCTCTCTCTTTCTCTCTCTCATCACCTAGCTTCTCCTCTCCTTCATCTTCTCTCGTTACTCCCTCTCTTCCAAGAGAGAAGCTTCTTGTGCCAAGAACTAACTGCTGGCCATGAAGAATTACCTTGCATAGGTACTAGGTCAATGGGACTAAGCAAGCACAGACCAAAACCTATGAACCCATGAGTCAAATAAATCATTCCTCCTTTAAGTTGACTGTCTTGGGCATTTTGTCACAGTGATAGCCAGCTTACCAACTAGTAGTAGGATGGGGAAAGATGAGATGATAAGAAAACAGGCCATTCTATGCAACTAAGTTAACCTCTTTAAGGTTTTTTTTTTTTTTTTTTTTTTTTTTTTTTAACATGCAGGTGTCCTGCCTGCATATATATCTGTGCACCATATGTATACATGTATGCCTTTGAACCACATGTATGTGATGCTCATGGAAGCCAAAGGAGGACATCAGAGCTCCTGGAACTAGTGTTACAGACAGTTATTAGACACCACATGGTTGCTGAGAATTGAATCCAGGACTTCTGGAAGAGCAGTCACTGCTCTTAACTGCTGAGCCATCTCTCCAGCCTTGAGTTAACCCCTTAAAGAGCAAAACTTTCAGAAACCCCAGTCAACACTTACTTGCAACTCATCAGCAGGCTAGAAGCAGCACAATAGGTGACTCCGCTGACACGCTCAGCAACACAGGTAGGTGTTCCAGGCACCAGGGAGGCGTGATGAATGAGTCCTGGTAGACCAGAGCCTGAAATACACTCAGTCCTATTCTATTTCTATCTGTGTGACCTTCAGTGGATTATCTGCCCTTTGCAGGTCTTGGGCCCTTCATTCACAAAACGTAGGAAAGAGTCACACATACTTCATAGGACGAACACCAGGGCTGAATGAGAAAAATATGTGTAAACCAACTGCAAACTGCCTGGCACCTAGTGCACAATCAAATAGTCACTCGTTATCTGATTCATTGGAGCCCAGTGTTTTTCCAAATCCTCCCCAGTTCTCTGACTTCCTCTCCATTTCCAAAATTGGAAAGGAATGCATATTAGTCATTGCACCTGTTGCTAGAGCACTCTGGTGGGAATGAGTTTTAGCTGTAGGGCCACCTCAGTCACTTCATGCCCTCCCTTTTAAACCATGAAAAGAAAGTATACAAAGATTTAGGGTGGAGGAACCGAGATTCTCCAGGACCATTGATCTGTAGAGCTGAAGCTATGAAGATACCCAGGAAGCAGGAAACAGTGGGGAATGTGGCCAGGAATGGTGTTTGGTTGGGAGAAAGCTTGCCTAACAGGCATGGAGCCCCTGAGTTTGAAATTTCCAGAATTTTGAAAACCAGGTGGCAGTTGACTGTAATCTCAGCAGTCAAGAGATGCTGGCAGAAAGATCACCAGTTCAAGGGCATTCTACATAGAAATTTTGAGGCCAGCCTGAAATACATGACACCATCTAAAAAAGAAAGAAAGAAAAAAGAAAAGAAATCAAAAAAGTCTTTTATGCAGAAGATTTTTTTTTTTTTTTTAATGTATGGAGACGCTTTATGTCAAAAGAGGTCTGTCAGAGCATCTTACTCTGTTGGGACCGCTCGCAGGGTGACTTCCTTCACTTCATACAGTACAGAAGTCATGGGGAGAAAAGTTGAAGTATAGAAACCTGCCAGTCACTCCCAATGCAATAGGTAGTATGAATTGTATACACCCCTGGATAAAGGTAGCATATCACCCGTGGTCTTCCTAGCACTCAGCCTCATCTTTAGAAAAACAGCCAGGACCTGGGAGATGGCTTGGTAGGAAAGGACCTGAGTTTGATGCTCAGAATCACATAAAAAGCCAGAGGAGATAAAACACATCTGTAATCCTAGCACTCCTAAACTAAGACAGAAGGCAGAAGCAGAACAATTACCCAGAAGCTCATGGGCAAGCCACCCTGTTGTGCAGCAGAGCAGCAGAGCCAAGAGACCTGCCTCTGCTTCAAGGGGCAAAGTGAGAATAAGCCCACCCACAGCTGCACATTCTCGCACAATAAACAAACAAACAAACAAACAGAGGCTTTTCAAACATTATCAGACAAATCCCAATAGAGATACATTGTACAAAAGATCTGTTATTCCTCAAAAACATCAAAGGCATAAAAAGCAAGAAATACCCAAGGAGTTGTCACAGCTACAAGAAGCCTAAAGAGGCGTGGCAAGTACATGCAAGATTACTAGTAAGCGAGGTGGATCCTACAACACAATAAGGACAGGAAGTAAACACTAAGTTGCCCTGGCCAGTGGCAGAGCGCCTGCTCAGCATGTGCAGAGTTCTGGAGTCCACCCCAGCACCCACAACACAAAACCTTAAAGCAAAAGGCCCAGGAAGATGCTGTAAACTGCCAGGGCTACAAAGCTAATTGAGACTAGAAGCAAGGCTGGAATTAGGATTGACAACAGAATGCAAGTTCTCTTCTCCCCAGAATGTGATAGGTTGATAAAGCTACAGAAGTGCAGGCATAAAAGTGAAGACAAAGGAAGAAGAAACACCCTAGCAGAAACAGGTTGTGTGAGTCTGTCGATTGTGTGAGTCGGTCGATTACAGGCTGGCACACCCGCAAAGCCAGCACTTTAGAGACTGAGGCAGGAGAATCACAAGCCTGTGGCTAGTGTGGACTATACAGCAAGACCCTGTGCTCTTTATCCCTAAAGGTCATGGGAGTGAGTAGTTTCTCTGTAATGGCGTACTATGATATTCCTAGCACATTGCCAGACATGTTGCAAATAGTTACAAAGTTATTAGTGTTTAGTTTAAGAAGACTTTCTGTTGCTTTTGTTTAAATGTCTGTAAAAGATTTGCTGCTCTCCCGTTCAGTTCCCAACACCCACACAGCAGCTTATAACAGTCAGTAACTCCGTGTCCAGGACCTCAATACCCACTCTGGCCTCTGCAGGCACCAGGCGTGTGCATGGTGCACATACACACATAAAGGCAAACACTTATACACTGTGTGTGTGTGTGTGTGTGTGTGTGTGTGTGTGTGTGTTGGAGAAGTGGAATAAAAGTGCAGTTTTCATGTGTATTGGAAAATGTGAAAATAAAATGGTCAGCTTTTAGCTTAAAAATAAATTTTAAAAAGAAGAGGAAGACATGAAAGACAGCAAAGATAGTGTGAGACTGGGGTGTTTCCCTAGAACGCTCAAGGTCTTGGGTTTGATCTCTAGGATTGAGGGGAAAAAGAGAAAACTGTCAATTTCTGATTGGTTGAAATTAACTCAAGAACAAACTTTTCACTTGTGACAATAATGAAAACTAAACATTACTACAGGGCAGTGTTAAGATCATCTGCACAGGGGCAGGAGAGATGGCCCAGCAGCTAAGAGCACTTGGAGCTCTTGCAGAGGATCTGGGTTTTATTCCCAGCATCCACATGAGTGATCACAACCATCTGGAACTCCAGACCCTCTTCTGACCTCTATGGACACCAGGCATGTGGTACGTAGACCAACATACAGACAACACTAACAACGACAACAACAATAATCGTCATTATCATCCGATGGCTTACAGAATGCCAAGATAGAGAATCAGTCTCAGTCTCTGGGAGTCTGGTAGGACTAAGACATTTCCAAGAGCTGTGTGCATTTCACAACCACCACATCTGATTGCTGAGTGGTGACACTGTGTATTCCTGTTGTTTCTTCTGCTGAAACAAAACCCACAGCTAATATCCAGATGGAACAAAAGTTCAGATGTAACTAAGTATCAGATACTTTAGCAACAGCAAAGAGCAGATAGAAAGTAAACACTAACAACTATAAACATTTACAACGTGTCTGGCTGTATTCTAGGAGTGTTCCAATAAAACGCTACAGGGGAAAATATTCTTGGGATTTATTGTAGGGATAACATTTATTCACCAGGAATAGGAAGTGGACACAATTATAAAAGAAAACTTTATATAGTCATCTAGTTTAAAATGAGAAACACTGACATCAAATAGACCACAAAGAAAGCAATAATGAAATAGATAGGCTTCAGAGTAGAAAATATTTGCAATGCATATAACTTACAAAAGTTTAGATACCTTGGTTAAAACAACAGCAAAAACAAAACAAAAACAAAAAACAAAAACAAAAACAAAACCCTCCAACAATCAATAAAAAGAATGGAAAAAAAGCATAATGTATCTACCACAGCTCAGCTCCTTAAAGTGTGGACTGCCACCCTGCATATGGGGTCATATAATTGAATGTATAGTTGCAAAAAACTCTGGGAATAGTAAAATGTTTCTGAACATTCAAGGGCCAAAAATATGTTCAAAATCAAAGGTGCAGCAGATTCAAGTACTTCTGACAGTTCTTGCCTATGTTGTATCCCTGGGCTTCAATACAGCCCTGGTTCTGAGCACAGAACAGTCTACATATCACACATAGACACACACACATACACACATACACACACACACACACACACACACACACACACACACACAGAGCCATCATATCATCAACACCAACAAACACGTAATGAAACCCCTGGTTCATATTTGAGACTACTTTATATTATTAATTGTGGTATTTTTTTTACTATATAGAAGAAGTTTTCTGCTTTTATAGAAATAAAACATGGATTAATTATACAAATTGGAAACAATATTTTCTTAGCACCATTCAATGTATCAAATCAGTATATGTTTGAATTGCATTGGGTTGGAATGTTTGCCTTTTCAAATTGCTGTTTGAGATACTAACTTAAGTTTCATTTCAAAAAAAGTAATTAAATTTTGTCTTTGGACTAGAAAAGAATTTCCAACAGTCTTTGAGTCAGCCCTAAACACAACTTAAGTCATTCTGACCAGTGTGTACCTCCACACTGGCGACTCTCTCAAGATGTGTTAACGCCCAGCAGTACAATTAACATTTCAGCCAAGATTTATATGCAAATTTTCTTTTCTCTTTAATAAGTAAGACTATTACATGTATATCAAAGGATTGCTTTAAAATAGAAATTCTTTATGATTTCTTATCAGTTACCATTTTTATAGGCCCATACAGCTACAGGCATATGAAACTTGTTCTAGTCCAAAAAGAGTGTTAAATGAAAACATATTTAAGACTCATTCTATACAATGGTGATGAAAACCCACAGCAACCTGTATGGTTATCAACCTTACAATGTTGACTGGAAAAAAAAAGTGACGCTTACTCTGAGGTAGCCAACTTTAACCTTCCTTTTTCTCCTTCTTTCTCCAAGGTCAAAAGAAGTTGACAACCGGGGCTGGAGAGATGGCTCAGAGGTTAAGAGCATTGACTGCTCTTCCAGAGGCCCTGAGTTCAATTCCCAGCAACCACATGGTGGCTCATAACCATCTGTAATGAGATCTAGTGCCCTCGTCTGGTCTTTGAGCATACATGTAGAAGAGTGCTATTTACATAATGAAATAAATAAATCTTGGAAAAAAAAAAAAAGTTGACCACCTTAGCTTCACAGCGAATGACTCTATACCCTGATGTGCCTGACACTTCCAGGGAACTTTCCATTTTAAAAAGTGAAGGCAGTCTCAGGAAACCAGGAAAGAATTGGCCACTTCAGCTTTCCTTCCCCTGGCCTCCATATGATCCACTCACCGGCACTAACCAGTGTAACACAGCGATGACAACACACCAGACTTAGCAGTGCAGATGGATGAAGAATTGTTGGCCAACAACAAAAAAGTCAAGAACAGAGAATGTCGTTGACTGTCTAGGCTGGCCCACGGAAATCAACCTTGGAATCCCTTAAGCTGTCAAGAAACCCAGAATGAAATATAAGCTTGTGTGCTTGTCTGTGGATCTCTCTGTGTTTATCTCAGTGTTTTTCAATTGATCTGTTTAAAAAACAAAACAAAACAGAAGCATCAAAATATCTGGGAGCAC